>NW_027522914.1:130000-222586 GCF_052094955.1 Ictidomys tridecemlineatus
ACTATCAAAGCTGCCACCCTATATGCTTCTAATAATGAATTAAAATTAAAATGCTTTCTTATGTAACTAGATCTTCTAAAATGTATACACAAGGAGCACATTTTAGCACAAGAGACAGAGATTAAGGAATCATGAGAATAGGAAGAGATGCTGTCTCTGTGATTCTACTTTATGACAGCCTTTGCAATAGACTTATTCTTGATCACGACCATTTTTGTTGACCAAATTTTGTTGACCAGAGCTGCACACTGCCGTGATGTGTTCTCTCCAAATAGTAACTATTTATTTGGACTATTCAAAAGAGAATTTGCCTGTCCAACTTTTTAACTTTTCGATGAAGGTTGTGTAGACATATTGTTCCATACATAATTGTAAAGAATCTGAGAATTATTTGAAAACAAATTTTCAAATCAGTGATGAAGGGTCCGTTTCCTTTGCTCTCTTTTAGTATGACATTGCTGATCCACGGCATTCCATGAACCATGTTAGGACCAGGGTTATCAACCTGTTGAGATTTTTCTATTTCTTATAACATCTGTTCATAAACCATTTTAGATTTTAGACCTTCTATTTCTTCCCCTCTAAATGTAAGTTTGTTTTAAGTATCCGTAGCATGGCAAAATTCAAAAAGAACAAAAAAATACTGTTGAAGAAGAAAGCTTGATATGTAAAAGTGTGGTTTTTGTTCATTTTGCTTTCAAACATGACTGCTCCATAAATTTTGAAATTTCAGAAACTTCCGGAGAAACAGAAAAACATAAAGGAAAAATGGAGTTAGGAATTTCTATTAGCTTTTGCTAAAAGGCAAGCAGCCATGAAATTATCTGTCTCTAAATAACTTTGGAGGCAACATTATTACTATAATTGCTAATTTTATTACTTACTTTTCCCTTACTGTCTCTGAATTTAGGTGGCTTAGTGTCCAGGGAATAATATAACATGTAACATATTATAAATCATAACTATAATTCTTTACATTATTAATATGAAAAATAATATCAATTTAATTTTCTCTTTTTCAATTTTGAATACAGTATATTTTCTAAATAATATTGTTAACTTAAAATCGTGCATCTAAATTATGAGTAAAATCCAAATATATTGTGATACATTAAGCAGCACCCCTACTACTTATTCAATTAGGCCATCAATACAACCCCTCTGAATCTGGAATCATGACTTATAAGTCATTAAGTCATAAACTTAGAACAACATTTTGTCAATATAAAATTGAATTAAATTAATGTCTTAAGACTTTGCTAGTTTAAAATGAACTATAAATATATTCCATTCTTTTGCTTCACTCCTAGAAACAGTGAAATCATTGTTAAATTGCATAATATAATTATTACAAGCAGGTTTTTTTAAATATTTAAAGAAATTAAAGGTAGGCACAACAAATAGAATTTTACTACAAGTTTAGGTTATAATCAAATGCATTTAAAGTGCATTAGTTCAAAAATTGTGATAATTCAGATATTAACTGATTAAGCTGTTGATCTTTCTCAATATATTAAAAATAAATTAGGCAAATTAATACTAATCAATATTATTATGGGCAAGTTTACCAACTTAAATGTTTGATAGCATATAAAAAGCATTTATATATTAATAATTTACATTGTATTATGATCTTGCTATGGCACTGTTTTATTTATCTAATAAAAATTATGGCTTAAAAAGAATAAAACTGCCTCCCTTTTAAAGCACATTACCTAGTTAGAAAAGAAGCTTCATGCCTTGCTAGTTGAAGCACAAATTGGCAAAAACTATAGGGTGAACAAAGTATGTAAAAGTGGCCTTAAAAAGCTTACATTCTTTGACTCAGTAATTACATTTTGGGAACTTTTCCCAATAAAATGGCTAGACAAGATTTTTTAAATCCTCCCTGGGATTTTTATAAAAGTGAAAAATATATTCTGCCAATTTGTATTTCTTTCTGCCCAACAATTCAATGAATAAATTATGAGTCATCTATCTGACTCAATGTTTTGCAGCCATTAAAGTAGAAAACTTTGTAAAGATGTAGGAAAATGGTAAATGAAAAGAAAAATCATGCATATGTACATGATTATAATTATTCAATATACATCTAAAAAGTAGAAGACAACAGAGAACACACAGCATGCTGTGGTTAGTTGCTGAGGGCCATTGTCAAGTAGGAATGACACATCGAAATTTCCTTGCCAAGCATACCCCATGCTGCTTAGAGGACATTCGATGGGACATTGCATGCATGCTTTAATAAGGTGACCTTGCTCAAGGACCAAGGCGGATCCGGGTTTAGAGCTGATCAGGTTTGAGGAAGTAACCGGCTCCTTGAGTTTAAGGCGTTGCCAGTTTAAGACAATGGGTTTTAGGGAAGTTGGAGATTGAAGATTATTGCTGGGATTAGGGTGTTCCTGCTGCTTGTTCCCGTTGAGTTCTCCTGAGATTAAAATGGGATTGGGAGATAGCCTCGTGGAGTAGGTGAATTGTGCGGGCAGACGGCAGAACGCGATTGCCCCTAGACCTGTGTGGAGGCGGTGTGAGAGCGGGAATAAAGAATTGCTGTTTGAACCTACAAAGCTGTGTGGTGGCTCGTAATTCTGGTGCCAAGCCGAGACCTTGGCAGTTAGTGGGACTACAGGATTCTTACTCTCTACTTTATATCTTTTCTATAAATTCACATAGTTGCTAATTTTAAAAAGTCATAAGTTTTCAGATAATAAATTCAATGAGCAAAAATGAATTCCTTTCCAAACATTTATGTTTTTTCAAAAGTCAGCCCAAGACCTATTGACTACTCTTAGGATTGTCACCAAATGCTAATGACATCAAAGCTTTTCAGCACTCAGTGTCCCAGGGGTGGACCTGTTTATCTGTCTCTGGGTTGTACTTAACAGTTCATGTCCTGGTTGACCCATCTCAGTAAAGTTCAACTCAAGAGTGCACGTGTATGGAAACAGTAGATTTACTAATAAATATAACCCACACAGCATTTTATATAAATATATAATCTATAGTTGGCATTAAAAATTCTGTGATATGAACCAACATTTTTATTTTTGTGGTACAAAATTTAGGAGCTTCCATGAAATGGCTGTTCAACCATCTGGCAAGATCACCATTGCCTGATTTTTAAAAATATGTTTGTGTATATGAGTGGAAGGACAGGTAAGCACACATGCACAGCATACTGTATACCTTGTGCATACTGGAGTTCATTACATTTAAATACGGATATAAGGGAAGATCTTCAATTTTCATACCACATCAAACTTTCTAACTAAATAGCTAATATCTAGGGCATATATTTCTCCATTTAATTAATGGCACAGATATTCATACTTCAGAGACTTATTAATGATAATTTTAGAATTACTTCTCTACATCATCAATACTAGTGAGCTCATATGATTCCTTTTTATTATATAAAAAAATTGAAGAGCTTTTCTTATATTTGTGCTATATAAAGGCAAATATATAGCACAATCTTTTTGTCTTTTAGCTTTGGCTTTCAGAAGATCATCTTTATAGCATGTTTTAATATTACTTGCTATCCTTATAGGATATTTTCTGGTATGGCTATACCCTGACTTTAGCCCATGATTATTACTATTTTTACTCTTATGAGGTTTGTTATATTTTTTCCTCTCAATAGTTTTTTAGAAGTAGCCTTGTTATAGGTAAATATAAACTAATATGAATTTCTTACTTAATTCTCAACTTTCCCAGCCACAAAAACTATGCAAAATCATCTTAACATCAAAAACCTCTAGCAAAAATATTGCCTCAACTTCTTCCTTATTTAAAAATAAATAAATAAAAGATCCATCGATTTCTTTTCTACATAACCTTTTCTTATTCTGGTAGGACATAAAGAGGTACTCTGTAGATGTCAAACACAGTAATTCATGATTTGTTTGAACTTAATCTGAATTAAGCTTACACAAATAATACAAACTTAATGTTTAAAAATGTCAATGTTGAAACTATACTATTCTTCATGCAATCCCCAAAGTTCTTCTAAAACATAAATCCTGTGAGTCTAAATACATAAAACTTAGCTTCATTTTGTTTGCATTCTAGGAAAAAGTAAGCACAAGGTGATTCTTTACAAACTGGAAATGTATTCACATTCACAATTCATCTCGTAGAGCAGAGGTATGTGTGGAAGTCTTACTCTATTACAAACTTTCACTCATCATGAGAAGGGACAGAATGTACCAGGCACGGATCACAAATAAAATACGGATCATAACAAGGTGAAACTCAGAATCAGAATCTGTCAGCTTTTACTTCATTTAAGAGATTTTTTAAGCAATAACTAATATCTTACTAGTTATACATCATTACTCTGCAGTTAATTAAACCAAGAGATTAAAACAAGACAACAGTAGAAACTGGTGTCTGCTGTTGGTTAAGTATACAGACCCGACTGTGCTACAGTATTTAAAACTGATTTTATTCTCTCATTTTTACTGTGGTCAGTAAGAACAGCACTAACCAGAGAAAGTGCCATGTTTCCCATCTCTGGAGCATTAAAATTCCACTGGCATTAATGCCTGTGAGCTCCTTTACTAGCTATCTGCACAGGATGTATTTCACTGCTATAACCGTTATAGGATTATGCTCACATCATAAGTATCCATTGACAAGCTGAAGCAAACAACTGCACTTTAGACTTTTCAAACACAGAGAGCTGATTTATTTGTATCTCTACTTCTAAGAGGAGGTTACTAAACCTTCATGTTCTGTACAACAGTAAACAGTGTTTCAAATTTTAAATTGTACACAAAAGCAATGATACATATAGACCTGGCCACAAAGGTCCTGGAAATCACTATTATAAAGACACACTTGAGAGATTGGGGTTGTCACTCAGTAGTAGAACATTTGCCTCACATGTGTGAGGAACTGAGTTTGATCCTCAGCACCACACAAAAATAAATAAACAAAATGAAGGTATTGTGACCATCTACAAGAGACAAAAAAAAAATTTTTTTAAAGAGATGCTTGATGACACAACAGGCTTTTGAGATTGCTGAAGCAACGTATGTTCAAGACTTACAAAAAGACACATACTATCCCTTCTCTTCCTTTTTATTTATAGAGTCTGTGATAGTCTTTGCTTTAAGTCAACTGACAAGATTTTGAGCTGAAATAGAAATTCATAAATAATTTCCAAAGGAAGCTCAACCTGTGTCTCATGTCATAGAACAGATCACGCACCTGAGGGATATTTAGCAAATTTCATGAAGGGAAATGCTGAGTTTGCCTAAAATATCTATCTATCTATCTATCTATCTATCTATCTATCTATCTATCTATCTATGCATCTGTTTATTTATTATATCTTCATTGTTTCATGGCACCTGCAAACTTTTAGTGACTCTACACATATTGTTAATATTAATTTTGCAAATATCTATGACTTCAGTATTTATTGAAATTTAAGCATATAGTTGGTAATGAACTAAATACTTAAGCTACAACTCATAATGATACTTGAAATTAGTCATTCTAAATTATTAACTACAGAGAAGGTGTCTAGATATTTCTAGATGCAGATAAAGATGTAATTTTGACACTTCTCTGGAAATCATTGTTGGCAAAACATTCTTTTGAGTTTCAACTTAAGTCAGACTAAAGAGTTGATGCCCAAAGGATAGATGAGATTTAGATATATGAGATACAATCAAAATAATTCATATTGGCTACTTCACATTTATTTCATTAAACAAATACTAGGTAGTATAGGAATGATTTACTTCCTTCCAATCTAATTAGGATGCAAATATCTCCTAAATCTTAAAACAGGAGTCAAAAATTACTTAGAAATACAACTTCAAAGCAACAGGAAAAGCAAAATAATTTATACACATTGTAGCATTACTAGTAATGCTAAGTTTAGAAGCAACCCAAATGTTCATCAGAAAGGGACAAAATGAATGAATTAAGATCCAGATAGATAAAGGAATACTATAACTAATATGAGGCTATTAGAAAGAATGTGGAAGATCTCTATACAGCTTTATAAAAGAATGGTCAATATTTAGTAGAGGAATCATTTATCAAGGTGCACATAGTATACACATTATACTATCTTTTATATTATAAAATATATACTGGTTTAATAGCAATTATGCATATGCAACATTTTATGTATATATTTAATTTTAACCTGCATTTGTGTGTGTGTGTGTGTGTGGGGGTAATAGAGATCAAACACAAGAGCCTCATGCATGCTAGGCAAGCACTCTACCACTGAAAAATATCCCCAGCCCAATAATGCTTATATTAAAAAGAAAAGAAAAATGTAATAATTGCCTTGAAAACAAAACTGATTGGCAAAAATGGAGAGAGATGGCACAAAGTGGAAAAAATAAGAATATAAGTGAGGCAACTTCAGTATGTTTTGTTATATGCTACCAAATGCAAATACATAAATATTTTACTTTGGGGGGGGGAAGTTATCTAATTAAAATAAATGCCTACAACTGTTTACTTAGCATAAAGTAGAAGCCTACCAAAAGCAGGATTTAGCAGAAAAGGCGATGAGAGAGATCCCACCATGGTGTGAGGCTTTTCTTGAGAGAAAAGAAGTACTCAGTTGAAAGCTAGGAGTTGAGATATAATTCCACATAATTACGAGGCCAGAGGAGAGAAAATTGTTTCCTTCTCCAAAGCAAATGGGGATCTTCCTAAAGGGAAAAGAAGCAGACCACTGAAGGTTTGGTACATAGCAAGAGGAATGAGAAAAACAATCCTGTGAGAACCAAGTAGCAGAAGAACTGAGAAGGATCCCTCTGCAGCTCATAGAGTCTTCTCAGAGTGCAAGGCATTGGTCAGTCTGTTGTGTGCAGGGGATCAATATGAAAACAAGATCTCCAAGTTACTGAAAGTTTATTTGTGTGTGTGTGTGTGTGTGTGTGTGTGTGTGTGTATAGGGAGGATTGTGGTAGTTATAGAACAAAGAAACTCCCTGAAATGAAAAAAAAAATCTCACAAATAGTTGAAAAGCAAGGAGAGAAAAGGGTTTGCTAACAAAAATTTTTGATCCTGCCTCAAAACTATTGAAGCCAGTAATGAATTAAAACTAAGACCACAAAAATACCCAGATGCAGTTCAACTACTGTTTATCTACATGACAAAGAAAGTGGAATATGCTTTTCTGGAGGTAAATATTATATAGTTTAGTTTCTCCATTTTAGTTTTAAATTCACAATGTGCAGCCTAAAATCATAAATTAAGGCACACACAAAGAAGTAAGAAAATATCTATCATGATCAACAGAAAAAAACAGTGAATAAAGATGGCCTAGTTTTTGCAGTTAATAGACAAAGACTTTTAAATAACTACGTTAAAACTATTTAAAAATCTCATAAGAAAGAGGGGTAAAATGCATAAAGATATTAGAAATTTCAGTGAAAATATAGAAACCAAATAAGAAACTAAGTAAGAATAAAAAAGGAAAAACTAAAAAGGAAAAATGTAATATTGGATGTATTGGTATATAAAGTAGGCAAAGTAGAATAAATATTTACTGAACTTGCAGTTTCAGAAATTTTTCAAATTGAAAAAATAAAATTAAAAAAAAATCCTGTGACTTGTGGACAATATCTAATAGCCTGCCATGTGAATAATCAGTGTTTCATATGGAAAGTAAAGGAAAGAATAAATTGTTGAAAATGATGGTTATGAACTTACTAGATAGTTGGAAGACATAAATTTGCAGATCAAAGAATCTTGCTGAACCACAAGCAGGATAAATATATAGAAAATGAGGAAATAGATAATAAAACTTCTGGAAACCAGAAGATATCATAAAACCATGCATGTCTTCTGGTTCCTTTCCCCCACAGCCACCAAAATACAGAGGAACAGCAATAAGATAACAGCTGACTTTTTATCAGAAACAATGGATAAACCTGACAATGGAACTTTCTAAAATGCTCAATGAAAAAAAAATAATAACTAAAATTTACAAATCAAAAAAAAAATCTTAAAAACATGCAGACAAAATACAGACATTTTCAAGCAAAAAAAAAGCTGAGATAATTGATTTTCAATAAGAATTTAACAAGAACTTGTACTAAAAGTTATTGAGACTGAAGAAAAAGCCACAAATTGGAAGCCCAGATTGTGGAAATTAATTAAAACAGGACAGTAAACATGTGACTAATAAACATTACATATGAATATATGAAAGAAATAAAATGCCTTTATTGTACCATAATTTAAAATAAAAAATTACTTAATTCAAAACATGTAGAACATGTAGAAGTAAAAATACATGTCAAGAGCACAAAGCAGGAAAAAGAAAAATGGAAATTATACCACAGTGTTCATATATTGTTCTTGAACCACTATAATATTATTTGATAGTACATTGTGAAAAGTTAAAACATATTGTCACCTCTAGAGCCACCAATAAAAATCAGCATAGAAATACATTTTAAAAGATAATACAGGCAACAGAATGGATAATAAAAAAATATTGTACTTGACAGCACAGAAAAAAAAAAAGAATGAATTTGGAAAATATAAATCAATTCCAGTAAATTTAGAAACTAATTTGGATTTTAAAAAATGCTTAAAATGAACATTTCAAGTGATTTAACATAGTATTTTGTATATATAGAATTAAAAAATAAAATCCAAAGATAAATATAGCAGTAATGGCATTTCATTTATCAGTCTAATTTTACTAATAATTTATTATTAATTTAAAGCTATATATAAAACAAGGTAGGGAATTAATATCAAGATACAAAATTTTCTTGATAAATAAAAGAGATACAAGCATAAATTCAAAGATATTCAACAAAATCTTTTAACTTAAACTGGAATTGAAAATATACCATAAATGTTATTGTTTTACTAAACCTGTATTTCCTAGCTCTGCCTGATGAAAATGCTTAAGAGCAATGACAACCCAGTAACAATTAGTACCTCTAGAATCCACAATGTATTCTCCAAATATATGCATCTACTAACGGTATCTTGGGATCCTTGGATTTGAATGATTGATTTCAGTTTTGAAACAGAAAATGTAAAAGATAAATCTAGCGTATACTATACCCAAATAAAAATAATTTACTAAAGAATAAAGAGGTGATGTCAAAAATATGTAGAAATCAATATGATGGATCAGCCTTTTATCATCTGCCTTGTCTGATCTACAGTGACATCATTAATAGTGAAATAATTTATGTGATGCATTGTGAAGTATACACCAAAACTTATGAATAAGCCACACCAAAATCAAACTGAATCTGAATCAGAGAAATGGTAACATAGTATCAGTATACATAACTGTCTAGTGGGAATCCACCCAAGAGGAACTGTAATTTTATAACTATAAAGCTGGCATTTGAGCAGAAATTTTAAAACTGTCAATGAAACTAACTATTTGAAAGTAGGAAAGCTAGCAAATGCAAAGGCCCTGGGGCAAAAACACCTTTTCCATATCTGTAGGAAAATAGTACAGACAGTAAGGCAGGAACAGAATGAGTGATGAAAGAGTTGGAAGATAGGTCAGAGAGGAAAGACACTATCACCCAAAGAAGCAGGGACCCTATCATGCAGAGCCTTATAGCAGTAACTTCCATAAATCTTCTTTTTGAAAAGCACAGTCACTAATTATACATTTAGTAACATCTGCATCCCCCTCCCCGATTTTTTTCAGTGTATTGATCTAATATGTTAAGTAGCTTACATTTCAAATTTTTAAGATTCACATGTGCAAAAGATAAAAAAAAAAAAAAACAAGCCAAACTCCAACCATTCTGTCAAATAGTGGCTACTTAAAAACTCAACCAACGTTTAAAATTTGCGTTTAAAATAGTTATAAAAATCCAAATGAATGGCACATTACATCACTACTGTTCAATTAAGTTGGAAATACAACAAATTAATTTGCTCAGTATGGAAGAATGCTGGCATGAAAATACTTTTGCTAGTGACTTTCTTGACTTAAATTCTTAACCTCAGTTGTTAACATCACAGAGCAAAAATTTAACATGCAATACATATTTTTCCTAGAAAATTAGGTATTGAGAGAATACATTTGATTTACCAAACTGCTTTTGACACATTTAAAGAGAAATATTGAATGATTACACATCATTAACATGGAAAATTATTTGTTTGAGTAATACAATGATTTAGTCCTAGCTAAGTTATGTCTAAGAATGAAACCCTCACTTTGGGGACCCTTAAACAATGTATGTTGTCCCTATCAAAAAGTTAAGTAACATATGTTGATAGATTCAGTCTGTACTTAATGTACACAGATTTTCATCAACTATTTCTTTTTAAAAATTTTATTATTATTTTGTATTTATATATGACAGCAGAATGCATTGCAATTCTTATTACATATATAGACCACAATTTTTCATATCTTTGGTTGTATACATAGTATAAACACACCAATTTGTATCTTCATACCTGTACTTTGTATAGTAATGATCATCATATTCCACCATCATTATTCATCATCTATTTCTACTTAAAAGTAGCCTTCTTTCTTTGAATCATTTTTCAAATAGCTAAATTTCCTGCTAATATGAGATGAATCATGATTATTTATCAGTATCTTCCCTCAAAAGGGCAAATATTAAAAACTTTCCTCTAGTTTTCAAATTGATACCTTATGGATAATATCAACTAGAATACTTTGTAGAAATGTAAAATTTTTAAAGCTTCACTGTGAAAGACAATTATAGATTAATTTCTGAAATAATTAGAAATAAACAATTTTTATGAAAAACATTCCTACATTTTAATTGGCAAATTAATTCCTGTGAATCTCTTTTCTTTCATCATAGCAAGTCTTTAGCCAACACTTCCAGACATGTAGTCTTAGTAGAAGGTGTATGTATAACATACAGTCAGTTTGGGGAGAACAAATTTAGGCTTTGGTATTTTTATCACGCTTAGGAAAACCTATTTTAAATAATTACTGAGGTCATTTTATATATTTAATAAAAGACATTTAAATCCCCAAAATTAGGATTTAATTTTCAATATTTATCACAGACTAATGCTTACATGTATGATATAAAGTGACAATAAGCTTTTTTATAACATAAGTAATGTGAATTAAGACTCTTCACATTATACTTCTATATTCTAAACTGCTACAGCAGCAGCCAAATGACTACACTTACTGCTAAATTTATATCACAGAGAACAAAACTTCATTATTACTAAACTTAGGCCAGTAATGGCATGAAGACTATCCTGCTGTTATGTATATATGTGAGTCTGAACAAACCTGCATTCATAGCTTACAGATATTTATATTGCAAGGATAGATACCTCTGTGACCCAGATGTCATTTTGCTGATTAATGGCTACATTTAATGGGGATTCCTTACTCACAACTTTAGAATAAACTAAGTATGCATTAATTTTGCTCTTTGTCAATATAGGCATTCCTAGTCTAAGTTGAAAATACAACTAATTAATTTGCTCAGTATGGAAGAATGCTGGCATGAAAATACTTTTGCTAGTGACTTTCTTGATTTAAATTCTTAATCTGTTGTTAACATCACAGAGCAAAAATTTAACATACAATACATATTTTTTCTATAAAATTAGGTATTGAGAGAATTCATGTGATTTACCAAACTTACATCTCTAGAAATGGTTTAATATTTCCATAATTATTTTAAAACTTAAGTTTAAAACTTAAAAAACTTGACCAATTGCAACAAAATAAAAATTGTTAACTTTCAAACTAAAAATATTTTTACCCATACAAGCATTCAGCTATTTTTATATAAGTAGAGATTTAATGGTGATACTTCTCCAAATACTAATTGATTAAAGCTTAACCTGTATTGTTTTCTTTTTTTAAAAAAAATATTTATTATTTAGTTGTAGTTGGACACAATACCTTTATTTCACTTAGTTATTTTTATGTGGTG
Source organism: Ictidomys tridecemlineatus (assembly GCF_052094955.1). NCBI lineage: Eukaryota > Metazoa > Chordata > Mammalia > Rodentia > Sciuridae > Ictidomys > Ictidomys tridecemlineatus. The sequence goes on from NW_027522914.1 coordinate 141,922, forward strand.
CTGAGGATCGAACCCAGTGTCTCTAACATGCGAGGCAAGTGCTCTACCGCTGAGCCCTAGCCCTAGCCCTTAAGTTGTCTTTATGTACAAAGAATAGTCTGGTGGTTGATTCATGAAAATCAAAAATGCCACAGACATACACATTTTAGAGCCAAACAACAAAAAATGATGGCTGATTTTTAACCCCTATATATTCATTTTATGTTTCTATATAATTGCTCCATATAAGTTATAGAACCAGAAAAAGGAATTTAGATTTATGTACAAATCAACTATTGGGTACAAAATAGAAAATAGATAGGAGGTAGGTAGATAGACAGATACATAGTCTTGCATGCATATGAGTTACATAGGTATGGATATAAACTTAGCTTAGATAAATTCTGATCTTCTATACCAGTAATTTTCCAAAGCAAAAATAATATAATTATTCTAATACAAATGATATAGTTTGACATTATATTGAAGTTAGTTCAGCATCAGAACTCCTCTAATTTTATTTTTAACAAGAAAGTCTATTTGTTTAAAGTCAATCTGTTTCCTAGACTTATATTTGACATCAAGTCTTATATTTGATATAAGATAGTTGTAGTTTTGTGGATTGGTTTCTGTGTCCTCTATTCTGTACCATTGGTCCACCCACCTATCTATGGTAGCTTTCCTTGATTACCATTTTACATATACTGGAGACAGCACTCATCTTACAGTATAAGTGCTAACATCCTGCTGAATGAACGATTGAAATATCAAATTTGAACTATGCAGCCAATATTGACCTGGAACTTATTACTGATATTATCTTTTTTGTGAATCTTGGAAGTTTCTATTTAATAACAATGGTGAGCAAGCTGTGAAATAAAATGCAATGGTTGGCTTATCCAAAATTATCAACACAAAACTTTGAATCTACACTTCAGTTTTTGCTAACTGACTTGTAATTAAGCAATAGCAGTGATCATTCCATAGGCAAATGTCTTCCTGGCTTACTTTGTCACATGAATATTCAAGCAGGCCTTCAGGTCCTGCTTCCTATGTGTGGCCCAAGGGCTGGCAAAGTAGGGAAGAGGCAGAGCTGCAAGATGGACGAGTTCTAAACTGGGAAACAAGTGGGCATCAGAGAGGAACTGAACTTGATGTCAATCCTAAACAGACAGCAGATGATAGAAAGTGGGGTCTGTTTTATGCTGGAAGTCACCAACAAACAGAGCAGGCAGAAATGAAAGTAGATATGCTAGGTCCATTGTGATTCTTAAATCTAAATACAGCACAAGTTTTGACAAGCAGGAAGTGGTTTTCATGAGCAGCCCAACCACATGGACTCATATCATGAAGTGGAAAATGTTAAATTGATGCCCAGTTAACGGATTTTGCAGGCATTTATTTCCTTCTATGCTTCTGTTATTCCTTGTCAAAGAAATCAATATTTGAAAAAATGTGATTTTTCTTCACATAAGTAGCTCAGTAGTCCCTCTCTTTCTCCATATGTTGATGAAATTCCAGAGATCAAGTAACGCATCAAGGAAGAATCATTCTATATTTATTGATTGATATATATATATATAAAATAAATATATGTATATATATTTATATGTAAATAAATATATGTATATATAAAATAAATATATGTATATATATAATAAATATATGTATGTATATAAACTGGTATATATGTATGTATGTATTTGTGCATATATATATATATATATATATATATTCATGCAGATTTTATATATATATATTCATGCAGATTTCCCCAAACAAATATCTGTTAAATGCTCTCAATATTTATGGCATTTACTAACAAATGTAAAATTTTGTTCAGGTGCTGGACCCTTCCTCAAAAAGTAAAAATTTGGGATTTCTAAAAATAATGAAACTTTCTTTCAAATAATAAAACATACTTGACGGACTAATTTCAATTCTGTATCTTATTAAAATAAATTGAAAAAGTCCTTAATCTACAATGTGTCAACAGAGTCATTCTTCCTTTGGTGAGAAACTATCAGAAAAATTAGAAATTCTCCAGCAAGGATCGAAGGCAGACATTCTTTAAGGTTAGGAACATGAAAGAATAGAAAACTACAAGTGGGAAAACAAATCTACTGTTCATAAACCTGCTTCCTTTGAATTCAACCTCTGGCACTCCTTTTAAGTGAAACAATGGAAAATCATTTTTAAAACCTTGTCACTTGAAAATATCTCTTTGGTGACTGAAACAATCAAACAAAAAGTCCTAGTAGTCATGAATCAGTGCAATGCCATAATAAAAGCTATGCTGAACTGTCACTCTTAACCTAACACCCTACCATCACAGATAGAATGGCTATGTGAGATGACAATGTAACGTTTTGTTCCGATGGTATCCCTGAGAAAAATCCAACTCCAGCAGCACTTTTTTTTTAAGATTTAAATGTGAAAGATCAGTCATTCTAAATTATATTATTATTTTTCCATCAAAGTCAACACCAATCTTCGCAACTTGGAGAAGACTGAATGAATAAAACATTCTCATGTTGGCAAACCCCAAACATGGACAATTGTATCAGCATTTTTATTTAGTCTCTTTTGACAACATCAATGCACCTTGCAAAAAGAAAGCCAGCTGTTCATTCTATTTGGTGCTATTAAAAGTCTGTTTTACAGACTTAACTTACATTCACTCTACTCTCTTCCCCCACCTGCCCCCGCTCAATGATGATGGCACTGAAGACTTTGATAATGAAGAAAACATATTTGTATGTGGGTTTTTTTGGTATGTCTAGTTTTAAATATACAACTTAACATATGTTTAAAACAGAGCATATGGAAATAAGAAAAAGCAAATCTGAATTCCAGGCACAAATATTGGTTAAAAAGATAACACCATAAAAATGCATTACTTTATAGTAATTTCAAATGATGCAGGCTAACAAGATTAAAAACTAATAGGAACAGAATCTTTCTGCTATAAGAATGCCAACTTATAAGACTTAAAATTTCTACAGTTGCTATTTCATTCTTTAAGTTCTCCAAAATTCATTCCCAGATATAAAAGGATTATATTGAGTCCTTCATTTTGTGTAACCAGAGTCACTTCTGATTGATATTAAAAATAATACCTTTAGAAATGAGTCAGTGAATAAATTCATTAGCAGTAGCACAAAGTACTATCAGTGGAACAACTTTCCTTTACATATTTAAATGATCACATAGGTGGTGTTCATGAGTGCAAAAGTTTTGAGACTCTGACAAAAAGTAACATGATTCAGCCGTTCTCCAGACAAGAATTTGTAAAGCTTTTTTTTTTCTTTTATTAATTTTCACTATTATGAGAAAAGAGAAATTTTACCTTTAAAAATGGACTAGGCAGAGGAGAGAGAAGGGAGGGGAGGGGGCATGGGGTAGAAAGGATAATAGAATGAATTGGACATTATTACCCTATGTGCATATGTGACTACATGACTGGTGTGCTTCTACATCATGTACAACCAGAAAATGATAAGTTATACCCCATTTATGTATGATGTGTCAAAATGCATTCTATTGTCATGTATAACTAATTAGAACAAATTTTTTAAAAAGTGAAAAATAAATGGACTTGGGAAATACTACCAATCAGCATGTCCTTAAACAATTATTTCAATGTCCTATGCTCTTTGCCTTGGGAGAATTGTATATTAAACTTGATATTAAAAATGAAAACTATGGCCAACATTCAATATTACCAAGGGTCTGCTGAATTTATAGTGATTAATCTATTCTCAATAAATCAAATACTCTTGAATGAAAATCTGTATCTTCAAGAATCAATAATCCATATATGGTTCATATGTTCTTGTGTATGTTTTTGAGGAAATTTAGTTAATGAGGATTTTCAATTTACCTAAAAATGGCAGTCCCAACCACTTCTATTTTTATAAATTTATTATACAATGTTACCAATGAAATAGAAAATGTGCCTAACAATGTCAGGAAGTCTGAGTTCTACCTCTACCATTTTATAAACCTGATGGCAACCCACAATTTAGAAGGTTATGTTAGCTAACATGGTAGGCAGAAGAGGGGGGATTGCCATATTGAGGCAAGTGAAGAGATTTGATTTTAAGCCTAGAAAGGAAAATGAAAATTTATAAAGATCTGTAAAGACTTGCATGTTAAAGTATCTATTTTATTGTAAAAATAAATCAATTTCATCAAATGTGGAGACAGCTGAACATAACAAGTCTGTAGATATTTTTAAATGAACTAAGAAGTCCAACTACATTTCTTACATAGGAAATCTGTTTGAGGTTACCATATCTTATCACAGAAGTCTTTTATCTTTTATTTTTATGTCAAGCAGAATGCCTGAGCGGAAAGCACTCCCATGTACATTGCATTATCTGAAATGCCCAAGATATGGAAAAAACCTAAATGTCTATCAATGGATGAACAGATGAGGAAAATATAGTATATGTAGAAAGGAATACTATCCAGCCCTTCAGAAGGAGATATTGCCATTTACAAAAACATGGTTGAATGTGTAAGACATTATATTAAGGGAAATAAGGAAGAAGTTAAAAAATACTGTATGATCTCACCTATATGCAGAATCTTTTTTAGAAAATTCAAATAAATAGAAACAGAGTAGTGGGTAGTTGCCAGGATCAGGGAAGAGGAAGATATATGAAGAAGTAGATCAAAAAGTTACAAATTTACAGGGAGAATAATTCTCAAGATGTACAGCATGAGGACTACAGTTAATAATATTTATTGTGTGGAAAAATTAGCTAAGAGATTTTAGGTACTGGCAACACACACACACACACACACACACACACACACACACACACATACACACACAGACACGTACTGAAAGGTACCTGTGGAAGATAATGAATATGTTTATTTGTAGCATTCATTTCACTGTGTATAGGTAGATAAGGTATCATGCTGTATATCTTAAATATATGATTAAATTTAAAAAGAAGTGTATATTACCTGTTTAAAATGGAGGAGTGCAGTAAGAAGAAAAGAAGAAAAAAAAATTCCACCTCATTTCACACCATCAATATGGCTATTATTTCAAGAAAAGAAAGAAAAACAAAAGAACAAGTGTTGAGGAATATGTAGAGAAACTGAAATCTTTGTGTATTGCTGATGGAAATGTAAAATAAAGTACTCACTATGGAAAACCAAGTGACGGGTCCTCAAAAAATTAAATACAGAATTACCAACAATTTCCCAAAAGAAGGCAAATCAGGGATCCCAACAAATATGTGTACCTCCGTTCTTACCACTACATTGCTTACAATAGCCAAAGGTGGAAACAATTCAAATATCTGAGAATAAATGATTAAACAAAAGGTGACACATGAATACAACGGACAATTATTCATCCTTTAAAAAGGAATGAAATTCTGATATATGTTACAACATGGGAGCACTCTGAAAACATCATGTTAGATGTAACAACGAGGCACAAAAGGAAAAATACTACACAATTCCACCTACATGTGAAACCCAAAACAGTCAGATTCATAGACAGATAATGAAATAATGGTTACCAGGCTTTGGAGAGGAAAAGTGAGCAAGTATTCTTTAATGGGCATGGAGTTTCATTTTGAGATAATGATAAAGGTCTGGATTTCAGTGGTGATAATAATTATACAACAATGTGAATACACTCAATGCTATGGGGTGATGCATTTCAAAATGGTTAACATGGCAAACCTTATGTTATATATATTTTACCCCATTAAAAACATTGTCATTATTTATAGGATTTTAAAAGCAATTGAAAACCTGAAATATTATTACAATTTACAGAATTGAATGATGAGGTAAATTTAAGATACACATATATAAAAAAAACATATACCAGTAATAATTAACATAAGTAAGGAATATTATAAAAGATTTGTGTTAAAATGAATATTTAATTAATTTTAAAAGATATGATAACCTTTTATCACCAATTACTAACCCATGGTCATCTATAAATATATTTATCATGAGTATTTTATTCATCGTGCAGCAAGCAGTTCATTTTAAAACTAATGATGACATGTAAAAAATATTGCTTAATATATATTTTTGCAAAGCTTATAGCCAAGAAAACATATCGTATCAAAAGTTAACTGAATTATATTTTAAAAATATTACTATCCTAATCCCAGCAGAATGCTCATCATAACTGGAAAATACGTAATCCAGAATGGAACATTTATCCTAATAGTTGAGATTGGGAGGCAAAGGAGGTGCTGGTTTTTTACTGGCTCTGTTCCCTCAGTCATTTAAGTTGGCCTTCATGGGGGTCTTCTTCCCTACTGCCTACCATCTGGTGAATATAGATGACCACTACTGGGCTCACAGATTTGGCCACCAGAGACAAAAAAATGTGAAGATTCCAAATGTTGTTAGTGAAAAAACAAAGATGTGGTTAGCTGTTCATAATGTTGCTATAACCACTAATTTCTCCATCAGAGAAAGGCCCCGCTGCCTAGAGAGCAATACTAAGGCATTTCCCTAGGCTAACAGAACAATACCTCTGTGCTACTGGAGACCTTTCCAAACTGATATACATCTAAATACATATAAAAGAGCAAAGCAGAAAAGCAAGTTGCAATCATTTTTGAAAAATACAATTTGAACTATAGTCAACTATATTACACTTAATATAATCCATAGTTTCAACACTAATAATAATATTAATGACTAACGATCATATGATTTATTCCTTATAAAATATCAAGTGTTTTTCTAGGGGCTTTATAAGTGCTGGGATTACTCAGTCTTCACAATGGTCTTGTGGCATGTATTATTATACCAAATTTATAGATAAAGAAACGGCTGCTCAGAGAGGGTAAGTTGTTAACTTAAATTTCCACAGCAAATAAATGGCATATCCAGGATTTGGACCAGAAGATTAAACCTTTATGACCTATTACCACAACCAATAAAATTCTGTATCTTGGATATTTATATAGATATTGTGAAATTATACACAGATAATGAAATATAACTTGATGGAATTGAAGAAAAAAATACCTACATTTATGAAACTTAAAATCCCGTAGAAATAGAGGAACTAAACACATTATAAATTAAATATGAGGACTATTAAGAAAATGAATATAAATATTTATGTGTTGTTGACCTTACCTATTTAAGACTATAGAAAGTGAATGCTGATCTCCGGAACCAAAAGTTCAATACAAGTTAGCACACAAGGATAGCCATGGATTAACGACATTAAAACCTAAAACATTATGTATTTTCATGTTGCAGGAAACTCTTTTCAAGAATGTATTCACATTTCCCTCTTCCTAAAATGAGTTGCCTGCATATGTTCTCATATTGAAGACAAAGCTTTGTAATTATGAATATTGATTATTATACAAGGATGCAGTCCAACAGTGTCCTTGGGGCATATTGGGGAATATGAAGCTGTTTCTCCTTGCACGAAATAACTCCATATTGTGATGCTTGGCTGAGTCATATGTCTGTTTTCTCATTTTCTCCTTTTCCTCACTATTGTGTTGTATCTATTTATAGGAGCCCCTCTGCCCCAATTTTATTTCACTGCCTTTAATTTACAAATAGTATAGAAACCAGATATTCAAGCACACTAAAAATAGGTATAAGATTAAAAATAAATATAGTATAAATTTGGTGAAACTGATCAGCATCTATTTTTCACTGATCAGAAAATTATTTATGTATTTCCATTTATAGTTCTATAGCTTGTTGAAGGTATGGGAGTTGCTGATCTATTTAGTAATACCATATGGTTTAAATAACATAATCTCAGAAACAGTCTACAGAATAATTCAGTATCCTGATTTTATGTTGAATATAGAGCCATAATTTTCCTAAATATAATTGTAAAATTAAGTCTACATTTCAACCCATTGATCAAAATAGACCTTCCCTTCAAGTGATCTACCAAATCTAACCAACTAAACTACGCGTTATGTATATCCACTGTCACATGAGAAGTACACACATATTCAAATTGTACATAATTTTTCTCAACTTGAAATTCTTGCAAATGTGCTTTGTTGTATTTCCTTATTTAAATGCTTGATTTTAACTTCATTTGCATTTTCACAGGCTAAAAATAAATAGCTATTATATTTTATTTGTAAGAGAGAACAAATGAATAGAGATAGCTTTATAAGGGTTGAAGTCAGGGACACCAGCTGCAAATCTTTTATGCTTACCAATGTGTCTCCTTTCCTAAATTCCACTTGTGCCAACAGTGAGTCAGATGCTCTAGGATCTCTCCTCCCTCCCTCCCTTCCCCTCCCTCTCTCTCTCTCTCTCTCTCTCTCTCTCTCTCTCTCTCTCTCTCTCTCTCTCTCTCTCTCTTCTCTCTCTCCTCTCTTTCTCTCTCTCCCCCTCCACTTCCAGATAAATGCCAGTCATTTGGCCAGGGCTAACTCACAGAAGGTGCAGCAGGCACAGATGGCACTAATGCATAAATGTAATCTAGCAAAAGAATGCCAATGCCAACCCAGAAAAGGTTCCAAAAAGCTGCAGTGCACTTACAGGAAGTCTGTGATTGGCAAGGTTAAAGCTGCAACTGAAAGAGCTCACTGTTTGTTCCCAAATCAACAATAGAAATTCTCAAGTAAATGAGCATATTTAATTTATTTGCCACAAACGCATTAATTTAGATGGTATTTTGATAAATGATATATCCTTAGAAATTGTATTACTTGAGGATAATGTAGTTTGTGTACTACATTCCAGTATTCATGTATATCTGAATATCTGTAAACTCTTCCCAGCCATTCTCTACTTCTTTACTATATATTTTTGTTTATATCACATGCTATGTGAAATTACCATCATTCACTAGTGAATACAACAAAATATCCCTTACTCATTCATATCATTCTTCCTATGACTTCACATTCCATATGTATTTCGAATATTTGTTTACTGTTTGTCTCCTGAGCTAGAGATAAACTCCACAAGAACAGAGACAGGATCTCTTCCTTGTTCGCTAATTTCTCTCAGTGTCTGAAAATAAATTGTCAAGTGAAAGAATATTAAAGAAAACAAAGGCTCTCATATATAGCCTATTCTCACTTAATTAACACTATTCTGATGCACATTTGAATTTACTGTGAACTACAGATAAATGCTATTTTAACTAATATTTTCTCTTTTTCTTTTTAATCATGTCATATCACTGTACTCTTAAAGATGGAATGCCCACCAAATATTCATTATACAGATTAATGCAACTAAGCCCTTTAACATTTATATTTTGTTAAATTTTAAAAATAAGCCAAAAAATAATAAAACTAAATTTGTTTAATAGTCTTTTCTTTGTCTATCCTACAGTTAAGTTTGTTTCCTGAAGAGTAACACCAAGAAGAGAGAAGTGTTAGAAATCTATCACATGCTTTGGTCTTAAGAGAGCAAGAAGTTTAGTTAAGGAGATGTTCCAGGAGGGTAACAATAGTAGTACAGAAAGGATTCCCTTGCAGTTATTTAAACAGTTCTCAACAACCTTAATTGCTTAAGGACTAATGCATTATCTTTGGGGATTGTGATAATTCTTCATCATAAACCTATTTATTTTCTCCTTGAAAATATCCAATTTGGAATAAGTACAGTAGTTCTTCTTCTTCTGCTAGGGATATGTTCCAAGACCCCCAGAGGATGCCTAAGACTGTGAGTAGTACCAAATCTTATTATACATATATGCACAATTAAATGCATTTTCCATCTGATCTAAACCCTACCCATACAATATGGCTATAAATTTTGCAGGAAACACTCAAGGGATTCCTTTTTTCATATCTGAATTTCCAGCATCACTACTCTGTGCTTTAGGGCATTATGAAATAAAATAGGGATTACTTGAACACAAGCACAGGGACAGTTGATCTGATACCTGAGAAGGCCACCAAGTGACTAACAGGGAGGTTGCATATACAGCGTGGACATGCTGAAAAGGAGGATTCATGTCCAGAGAGCACAGGGTAGGACAATGCTTGATTTCATCACACTACTCAGAAAGACATAAAATTTGAAACATCAATTGTTAATTGCTGAAGGTCTTCATTTAATATTTTCAGACTGTGGTTGGCCACAGGAAACTGAAAAAATGAAAACAAAACTTCAGATATAAAGGAATTACTGTACTCCTGGCTACATTCAATGTTAGTTTTCTTCCCATGGTGGAAAATCATTAAATATCCAAATGATAGCTAACTCCAATCTACTTATAAACCTACTTGGTAAAATGTCACTTGAGTATTTGAAAAATACAATAATATTTTTAAAAAGATAACTTAAATGCAAGACAGAAATTAGTAAAAATGCATAGTTTCAACTGTATTTTAAAAACTGACTCAGAAAAATTGGGGAGCTAATGCTTTCTTTAATAATTTTTGTTTATATGATGTTATAAGATACTTTTTTCTTCTTTGACCTTCTAAAGCTTTTGTAATTTTCTTTAATAAGTACATATGTTTTATAATAAGAAAAAGTTAGAAAAATATTTACCTCTTTAGTTATTTATGTATTTTATCTTACCGCATTCCACACACATACGTACAAAATTACTATTTTCAATTGTAATCTTACCATTGAATCAAATTGTTGGAAGTAATTAACCATTAACAATTTTGAATTTTTTCTCAGATATGAACTGCAGTATATTAAAAAAAATGTGCATGGGAAAAGCAACAGAATAAAGTTTCCGTGAAGAGAGTGTCAGTGAGTGACTTTCGATGCTTTAGAATAAGATAACAGCACTATAGGCTCCTTCTCTATAAAAAACAAATCTCTCATTAAACAGGCATTTGACCTAGAAGAATATATTATTTTCACTTTAGTTTTCCTCATTTTTAAATGGGTAATATTATACCACCTGCCTCATAGGGTGACTGTTTCAATTTTGCAAATTCACTTAAAACTCAAAGCCTGGCTCAGGATAAACATTAAATAAATGCCATATGTCATGACTACTATTTCCTTCTAATAGAAATAAACTAGCAAATAGTTCAACCTACAGAATTGTTTTAAGTAAAACTTCAAAAACAGATATTAGAATGAACACAACCCGCCTCCCCAAAACTCAATGAATCAAGTTTTAAACCAAAGAAACATCTGACTACCCAGCAGTTCTTTTATAGATCTTATCTGCTTTTAGAGAAGTGACCTTGGTCTTTCTTTAAGAACACTACTGAAAAGAGCTGGCTATAGCCAAGTAATTTACAACAATCCCCTAAAGCTAAAGCACATGCCCTCTACTTACTAATACATACAATTTGAAAATTATATGCTCCCTTTACAAAAAATTTTAAAAATAAATAAAACACCATCCTGGTCATTAGAAATATATATATATATATATATATATATATATATATATATATATATATATATATATATATATATATACATCCTCTCCTCTAGGCTTCCCCAGCCTGGCCAGATAAGTCAGGTGGATTTCATTAGTGCCCCCCACAGCCAGTCCCCCTCCCCACATTACTCTCTCTGCTTCCACATCTACATAGGACACAATGTGCTCTACCACACAGTGTTCCTGAAATCATACATAGCCTTTAGTGGGATATCACAGATCACAAATATGAAAATGAAGTAGTGTCAAAGAGTAGGGGCCGACTAGCTGGAGAGAAATCCTGAACCTAAAGAAGAAAAACTCACAGGCCACGTGGACTGGAGAAAAGGGGCCTAAAACTGGGTACAATGCCAGAAGGAGAAGTAGTTAGGGTTAAGGCTTGGTCAGAACATTAATATGAGAAAGCAAAGTAAAAACCAAAGTGTAAGTACATTGATGTTTTAATCACATGGATAAGGTATGTAAGATAAAGTGGGAAGGAAAGTTTTATTTATTTGGGCTATAAACAGTGTAATGTGAAGAAATTTTAAAACATTTTTATACTACATCAAAGGACTTGGGAATTGATAAAATGTGACCGAGTATTGGTTCGGCTATGGCCATTCATGTGTAAGTTGGCCAAAAGTAACATTTTGATATTTCACATTAAGTACAATAAAATGGAGTGTATTTGAGGTACAGTCCAGATGTTGTACAGCCACAGGAAGGAGTAATCCTTGAACTAATGAGCTCTCAGGAGAAGACTTAGCTCCCACTAGAATCTTTCATAACTAGTGAATGCCTATTCCAAAATAAAAGCATCAAAACTATGAACCCTGTTGGAAGTTGTAAGAAAATAAAATTAATTAGGATTTGACAAGTATACAGCCTGATTAGAGGTCACAAAATCTAAATCTGAGATATTGTTCATAGTTCTAAATGCAAGGAGCAAATAAATACACATCATTATGATGCTGCTTTTGAAAGGAGTTCAAATGTGTCATCTGTCAGTGTTAGATAAGTACTACAAATGATATCATTATTTAGTCTATGGGCATTTTTTCTGCTGACTTTTAATCAATCTCCATATCTCCATTCAGAAAAATTTTTAAATGACACAATGATATTTAACTGCCTTATTTTCAGCCCTGCTATCAGGATTTGGCTATTCTCTTCCTAAACTCTGACCATTCTCTTGCATAAAAATCTCAGCACTAAAATTGATCAGACTGCTTGAGAATTCAGCTTAGATACAAGTTTTTCCTCTGCTTTCACATCCAAACCAAAATGTTTCCTTTTTCTAATTTTAGAAAAGTTCCTTTTCCTTTGAAGCTAATTTATTTCTTCATTAAAGTTCAGATATTGCTGTTGACGGAAGACATTAGTGAAATATTACAACAGAATTCAAGTTGATCTTGAGAACTAGGAAAAGACATTAAACCAAAAAGATAAAGAAGAGAAAAAAACTAACATAACATCATCAGAAAGCAATTAATTTTAAATTCTGATATGATATTAAACTAATTCACTTTAAGCACTGCTTATTTATTATACTATGAATTATAAAGACCTTTTTGCACTTATAGTCATTCCTACCTAGTACTATGCATGAGTAAGAACTATACTCATATTTTTATATTTTCCTTCTGTTTGTATAATGCTAGGCACAAAGTCAGTGAATAATTTGATTATCCATTTGTTCCACTGTTTAAAGACATTTCTCATTTTAATCTTTGTTACAAAGGAGGAAAATGTATTAATAATTTTCTGCTTTACTCCTAATTAATAAAAAAAAAGTTTTAAAGAAAGATAAACTTAATTAAGCATTTAATTCAGTTATGAAGACTAGGACTCAACCACCACAGCCTCAACAGTGGCATTAAGAAAGCAAGGTGCCCATTTCACATTCTTAATGAAGCAATTACTAGTAAGAGGAAACCTCCAAAGATTCGGATTTGGCTCAAGTAAGATCCTTGAAAACCAATTGGATATAATGATCTAAAACGGAACAAAATTGGGCAGAAGAAATTCTCTGGAAGATTGTTTGCAATATCCATAAATGTTTAGGCTAGTGTGGCTCGTTTCTAATTAACTGCATTTGGGCACATCTTCCTTGAAAGTCTCACTGTAGAACATCCATAGAAAACTGTATCTGGAAGCAACTTTTTCTGCCACTCACTTGGGCCATTTTTTCCAGCTCTAATTTGTAAATTGTATCTACCCTGATAGAAAAACTGCCTCAATTATGCCATTCTCCCACAACTGAATTGTTTCATTATCTAAACTAAAAACAAATCATAAAATGCTATCTGTTTCTAAGCAACAACCTGAGTGATTAAGTGCATATTGAGCATCAATTAAGTACTCAACATTGTGCTAGTGCATCTTAAATAGTACAATATATTGATTCAAAGTAAAAATAAGAAATGATAATTTGATATTTGTTTGCTATTTTATCTAGTTTTTAATCATAAATGATTGCTCTAGCCATTACTCATTTCCAGGAATTTGGTATTTCAATTCTTTGTAAAAGTCATCATGAGGTACATTATAAGCATTATTATCCACTATTTAGACAGAGATGGTCAAAAAGAAAGAACACTGAAATAAACCAATCACTTCTCTTGCTAACTCTGAAGGCAAAGTGCCATTCATTTCTTAGGTTGAATCAGGTTAATTAGAATCTACCAGAGGCTTTGCAAACTTAATATCACTGGTAGTGCTGCTTATAAAAATTACAAAGTATTATCCTCTAGATGATATCTTTGTGAACCACAGAACAGTGGCAATCTAGCAGAAAAAGGACAGGGCTCTAGAATTCAAGCCCATAAAATGTATCCAAAATACTTCTGCATTTTCATGCCAAACTCTCTATATCCAATTTGGTCCCTACAGAAAAATTTAAATAATGCTGAAAAAGTAGCATTACCTTGAGTATTGCTACTTTGTTATCCATGGTGGCTAATATATTGCATTATATATAGGAATAATTACTAGTGCTATACTCATTAAATACCATTAAATCACAAGACCATTTTAAATTGCTGTTGTAGGAGAAAAATGTTCAGATTTTTACAGCATCACACTCTGGCACTGTACTAAAAGAATGATGTACTGCAGTGCTTGGGGTGGGGGACGGGGGAGGAAATGAACACAAGTTCCTGTACTTAAGTGCCTATTTCTAGTTTTGTGACAAATAAAATATTTTTTCAGCCTTCACAATTAAAAAAAAAATAGCCTACACTACAACTCTTAAAATGCAGAAGCCAGCTATTGACTTAAGCCATAGACCCATATGGTTGATACACACAAATTTGTGAGTTTGGTATCACATGCTTTATGGTGGCAATTTTGATTTCAATAGTCTGTTAATCTTTTAACTACATTAAGCATGTCCACCACTGCTGGCAGACTCTTCTGCCCCTTTGGTTCTCCTTTCCAGCTCAATGTTCTCTCCCTAGAGCTTGAGGTTACCATGAAACAGTGACTAACTCCTGCCAACAAGTAGATAAAGAAGTTTAGTTAAAATTACAAAGTTGTTTTGTCATTGCCTGATGATGACACAAGTTTCTATCCTTACGTGTTCTAAAAATCAAGCATAAATGTATTAAGAAACAGATACATTTTGGTTTTTCAAACATTATCTGTGTGACCCATGTATCTAGGCTTAATTTCAAGCAGCTTTCCTGGAAATAAGACTCTTCCTCACCAGAGTTACCTAGGAAGAAGCATGAAGTTCTTTCAGCTTTCTGCCCCATTTCTTCTACAGACTATTGACCACTAAAGACAACGTTGAGGAAGCACATATGCAGAGATTTTCTTGTTCAATTAAAGACTACTTAGCAGGCTAAGCTAAACGTACAAAATTCAACATGAAAATTTCATTTTGGGGAATATGCCCCATGGTTTATGTAGCAGTAGCTGGTCCAACCACGGAATAATCTCACACGTCAAATATTCATAATCTCAGCTTCCAGATTTTCATGTAAACCATCATTCATCTTACATCATTTTATTGAATGAAATGCACTGGTTGCTAATGTATTGTTATTAAGGACATAACAGTTGTTAGCATTTATTGGATATTTACTTTAAGCCAGGCAATGTTCTCAG
Organism: Ictidomys tridecemlineatus; assembly: GCF_052094955.1. Taxonomy (NCBI): domain Eukaryota; kingdom Metazoa; phylum Chordata; class Mammalia; order Rodentia; family Sciuridae; genus Ictidomys; species Ictidomys tridecemlineatus. The sequence goes on from NW_027522914.1 coordinate 157,361, forward strand.
TATTTCACATTTATTAAATAATTGATTTAATCCTAACAAAAAAGTGAAGTAGAGTATAATATGACATAAAATAAAGTTGAGAGGCGGGGGCAGTAGCTCATGCTTGTAATCCCAGCGGCTAGTGAAGCTGAGGCAGGAGGATCATGAGTTCAAAGCCAGTCTCAGTAAAAGTGAGGTACTAAGCAACTCAGTGAGACCCTGTCTCTAAATAAATGCTCCCGAGTTCAATCTGTCCTTTTTTAATACTTGTTCCTACACCTACACATTATTCAGTAGACTGAATAATATCCTAAAAACTTTTTAAAAAGACAAAAGAAAAAAAGAAATAAAGATAAAATAGAGAGAAGAAGCTCTTCCATAGTAGAGTGGGTAAAGTGGTAATATGTAGGGTGTGACATTGAGAAACATGGATGCCAATTTTGGAAATATGATAATAAGCATGATAAACCTTTATCATTTGTAATTTAAAAAAACAAAAGTATATGTTTAAAACCTTTTGAGTCAGTTTACCAGGGTATGGTTTACTATATTATTTAATTTTCAAATGATTCTGTGAGGTAAAGGACATAATATAGAATTCCTCATTTTAAATATTTAAAAAACAAAAATAAATTTTAGATTAATAATTTGCCTTTGGCCACTGAGTAAACAGTAAAATCAGGAATGGAACCCAGATATGACGAGATAGTAATGTGGGTTACAAGTTAGGTTATGTATCTCTGCAAGCAGACTTTAAGACAAAGATTTATATGTGAGAAGTCTTTCGGGGAGAGCTTCACCCCCAGTTCTGTGAAGGGAGTAGGAAAGCCAGGGGGAGAATCTATACTGTGTTGCAAGTTGTAATGGGGGTCTTAGCCAATCCTATGGGAGAGCTGAGGCTGGAGTGGCCTTTTGAGTTGTTCACAATTAATCAGGGGGCTAAGTCTTTGCAACCAGTCATTGAATGTGGGAAGCCCAGGTGAGGGGTATGATCTCACTGGGGGCATTTCTCAGAGAGGGAACTGAAAATGGTCAACAGCCAAGACTTTTGGCAGTGAAGATAAATGAGTATCCCCCATCCTGAAGGGGAATCTGGTAGTATATCACAGGAACCACTATAGTTATATTGTGTTGACATGGGAAAATCAAAAATTGATCTTTAATATCTTAATACAACATCAAAATCATCATGGAAAAATATTCTAGATATCTCAAATCTGTCTATTTGTTCCTGCTAAGCCATCAGAGGAAATTCAGTTTTCCTGTCCAAACTACCAAAAAAAAAAGCTGGTAAATTACAAATCCCTCTCTGATTTGTTCTTATTTTTTAATTGAAGACATTTATTTGGGATAGTTACTGCTATGTAAAGATAGAGAAAGAACACACAGTTTATATTCTATAGGCTAACCATATAATTTAAAAATTTAGAATCAGATTCCATACAAAATAAAAGGACACAATTCCTAATCTCTTACTTAAGATTTACATATACATATAGATAATATTCCAAGTTGCTATGAATCTCTAATTCCCTCCCTCCTTCGAATTTCAGGCTAAATTAATTATCCACATTATCTTCTTTGAAACCAACTCATGAATACAAAGAAGAAAGTTGTTATAAGCAAAATAAGAACTGAAGGACAAAAGTCATTATGCTGCTCTGTATGTTGTTACCTCCTCTTATAACTGAATCTGCTCTTGCATATTAGTTCAATTAGGCTAATCTGATGATTTGGAAGCAAGATCCTATTTATAACAAGGATTGGTTCAGCATGGCCATCATTCATGTTTTAAGTGCCATAAAGACTAAACAGCAAGACAACTCAATATGAACAACAAAATGAGAATGTTTATTATTTTGCCCCAGCAGAATACTTTCTAACCTATAGCTTCCAGTCAACCTTTACTGCAGTGATGTCAAAAACACTTACTGCACAAGCAGAGATCTGTGTTTCCTTTGCCACAGACAATAAATCTTTAGTGTCTTCTCCTGATACGCATCACTCCACTTGCTCTCAAGAGGCACTATACGTCTCTCTTGCCTTCCCCCTCACCTAACAAGGTCATTCTTGAGTGATGATACAATTTATGGAAAAAAATGGAGAGCGTGCAAAATAATTAGTATCTGCTTTTAAGTACCTTATCAGTAAATATTACAAAATTCTAAATAAAGGTTTCTTTTTAAACATATGATTTCATAAACTTATTTTCACAAATAGAGATTTAAATAAGTCCAAGTGATAACACATCTCTGTCCTCTCTATTCATTATTGTTATAAAAGTATGCTTTATTCAGAAGTATGTATCTGAGAAATTAATTTTAGGTCTAGGAAATCATCTTTTCATTGATGAAACATATGGGGACTAAAGGTAAAAAATTATTAGTTGACTCTACTCATTTCTATCTTGCAAAACAAAATATTTTCTCAATTGATGAGAGAAATAGTAGCAAAAAGATGTAATGTTGGACATTTGTTTTATCTCCATTGGCCTTTCTTAACCAGGGTTCCATGAACACATTAAGACCTAATGCTCAAAGATGTCTATTACATATGATAATGTTTCAGCCAACCATTATGCTAGCCAAATGGCATCCTTCAGAAAATTAGGAAAACAATTTCTCAAAATTATTTTCTCTGTTTTGTGGTTCACATAAGAAGCCTCAATTGAAGAAAAATCTGCTGAAAATAAAACAGAAAAGGCTCAGAGACAAATCAACTAATAAATTTAAAAAGCAACATTTAAACCTGGACTTTTGACAATAAAACTGGAGTATGTCACATAATACATACAAAGCATGTGCTATGCCAAATTTCAGGCATGACTTATTTTGTTTTCTTAAAGTGTCAAATTAAGATACACAGAAATTCAGAAGCACATTTTAGATTAACTCCCCTAAGTAAAATAAACCATAACAGATGCCTATGAATAGGGTCTTAAGCAAAACAAAGATTATACAAGTCTAAAAAAAAGTTGAAATCTTCAATCTCTGGGACAAAGGAATTTCTAAACCCATTCAATAAATATACATTATGATGGATTTAATTCATGACTAAAAGCAGAAAGGTTTCTTCCATTTCCATTTCAGTAATTTAGTGAATCCCCCACTCTTCGTTCAAAGTAAACGAGGGGGGAGTGGTAGGAGTAAAGGCCTCTGAAAGTAACCCAGATCTTTGAATTAAAGCAGTTTTTAGTAGACTTTATAATACTCTGCATACATGATTTCTACCCTTTGGACTTTATCCTTTCCTGGAGTAAACATTATCATTACTTTCTCTGATTTCTTCTTTAATGCTCCAATACTTTTCTTAGCAGAATAAAAACAAACTCTGAATTCATTGGCTATGCTTTATGTTTAGCAAATATTATCCCTTAATAAACTCTGGCTATTACTTTAAAAATAAGAAGAATCTTTTCAATATTAATAACAGAAAGAAAATTAATCAATTTGGCTATAAAATGCACTTAAACATTCTGAAAAATATAGGAAAATAGAGGACACAAGTATCCACAGACAAGAGAAGCTGGGAGGTAACGTGGGTTTGGTACATTATCATGTAATGCTTTTGTGTCGATGTCTGTTAAATAGAGTGTGATAGGCAGTACTTATTCTAATGCCGTACATATACTTTAAACAAGATGACTGGGATAGAGTCTAGCTCGGGTCATCAATGATGACAAGGGCTGGATTCAGCTGCAGCCTGTGTTCCCACTCCAGGTGGGTTACCACTGTCCATAGTCCTTACAGAGGTCTGGGAAAGAAGACCAACACAGTAGACTAAAAACGTATAAATGATACTGTGTGCAGAAAAGTATAAATGGTATCACATACAGAAACAGACACGCAAAATTTCACTGTCTTTGACACCTTCTAGAATTTGTTACTTGGTAGAGTTTACCTTTATAAATTACTACTAACTCCACTGTAAATGAAAGCTGTGTTGTTAAGAAATTTTGAGTTTCAACTTCCGCACTTTAACCCTTGTTAACCTCCCATGTGTATAATAGAGAAGTTCCTTTTTATGAGGATTAAGAAAAGGAAAGTAAGATAGCTGACACATACATGGTATGCAGTAAATATAAATTCTCTCATAAGCCAACTTTTCTCCCTAGCAAATCAGTCAAAAACTAGATTAAAATACCTTTCTCTTAGTAAACAGGAGTCATTCTTACAAAGTTTTGTGGAAAATGTATTACAATAATTTATAAATTATCATCAAATATTTTTTAAAATAAGATGCACAAATGATCATACTCAAAATTTTATGATTAAGGGGCTGGGATTGTGGCTCAGTGGTAAAGCATTCACCTAGCACGGGCAGGACCCAGGCCTCAGCACTACATAAAAATAAAGGCATTGTGTTGTGTCCATCTACACCAAAATATAAATATTTAAAATAATTATGATTAAGAAGGGACAAAAACAACTCTCATATCAATCCAATCCTCTTTGAACATTCATGTTCCACTTAAGCCTACAAACTCCCATTCTTAAAGTTTCTATTTCATTACTTTGTCCAATATCCATTTATATTCTTTTTAACTAAACTGTCATTCTAAGACTGATGGGTTTTCAGTCTTGGAAATAGTTATAGAAGAAGCATAGCTCAAAATTCCTTTATTATACCTTTATTTATACTTTTTCCCAGTATGTTTATGATTCCAATAGTTCCTATTTGTACTATTCTCTAAAAATTTCAAATATCACTCGTTAACACATATTTTTCAGATGCAAATGCTCAGAAGACGCTATAGATCCTCATCTGTCAGTAATGACCTTTTCAAATTATAAAGACTCTACTGTTTTAGAAGGAAAAGGAGGGCACATCTCCAGTAGCTATGTATCTAATCTCTTTGAAGCTGCTGAAAATTGTTGTAGCAAGTTAATAGTTTAAAATTTTCCATACCAAATCTATTGCTTCTATCCCTCCCTTATCTTCTTCTTTCCCCTACTCCCATTGTGAGTGACTGAATACTTCAGGTTTTTTTTTAATGTTTTATGTTATCAAATATGGCAAAGAACTGGGAAATAAAAACATTATGCCAAAAGAGTTTGAGATGCTATTTCTAAATTTTAAAAATGTTAACATAGATGTTGCTTTTGACCCACAATAGAGAAAATATCTAATATTAAAGAAAAGTAGAAATGATCTTTAATTCCTAAAACAATTCCACAGTTTCAATGATCTAAGGAGCCTCTCTCATCTGCACTCGAGGTCTGATTTTTCTGCCATCTCTGATGTTTCTAACATCCTATGAAGCACTTCCAAATTTTTCTTTCCAGCTCAACTGTAACCTCACTTAAGTTGTGCTTCCTCGCTTTTGGATTATATGTGAACTTTGACTTCTCTGCCTATGGATTATATATGCATTTTCTGTGCTGCTTTGGAACAGAAGTGAACTTTCCTACCTTTTTAAGGCTTAACCCTGCTTCAACTGGGTAGTGCCTGCACCAGCCCAGATATCTTGTGCTCTTTCCTTCAAATTTCCGAAGGCATACCACCTGCCACCAAAATAATACTTAAAAGCAAAGCAAAGCAAATCAAACAAAACAAAAACCTATTTCCATGAAGTCCTAACACAAAATTAGGGGAAAAATGTTTTTTAATAAGATCTTTTTGCCTGGTAGGACACCGAGTTTTATTTTATTTTTAAATTTAAGCTGGAGAAACACTACAGTAAATATGAGTTCAATATTCATTAATTAGTGTAACATACTAGTACATTAGATCCCCAAAAACTTAAAAAGCACTTAAATTTATTCCTTTTCTCTTTACCCCATATAGCTCAAAAGTTACTTAAGAAAATAAATTAATCACTTCCTAGAACAGATGTGAACTTTCTTGCCTTCTCTATCTATGCAAATCATTCAAGATTAACTCAATTCTTTCCCCTGCAAACTCTCACCTCACCTCTTGGTCTGAGTCCTTTTCCTTAATAACTCAAATGACAACTAAAGTCTAGATCATTCATTTGGAAATTAATTAGGCAACACCTTCCTGACATCTCTGCTGTTACTGCCTTGCATTGATATTTTAATAGTTCATCATCTTATCTTCTATGTGTGGAATCCATTTAGTACATTATAAACTTTTTGATATTATGTGTTAAATATTTGGAGGACTCAAAGACTGCCTGAAAAAGAGAGGGTGCTCAAGAAGAAAATTATTAAGTTTATTTTTATGCTTCTCATGTTCTAATTCTAGCACATTTTTTAAAACCCACCAATTATTTGATGTGAAATTATGGAGCTTTCAAATATATATGTATACTGACATACACATAAATATTTTATACCATACTTCACTATATAGTATATATTATTAGGACCTATAATCCATTCTGCATGTATTCCTAACAATTAATGTAAAGCAAAACTATTTTATTTCCTAAAAACATAGTATTTATCATTAGCAGCATTATTACACATTTCTAGGCTATAAACTAGTGAAGAATTAAATTAGAAATTAGAATCCATCTTGAATGTGTAATTGGCTTTATTTTTTTGCTTTTATTTACTAATTCAGTTTTGCATGCTTTTCTTTGGATTATAATTTTTGTGGCTTTACTTTATCCCCCAAACCAAATAGATCATAATAAATTTCTACCAAGCAAGGTTATCTAGTTATGATTAAATTTTTTTAAAGTCTGTTAAGTAAGAGTCAACTGCAATTTGTATTTCATTCTGCTAACTTTGCTGAAATATGTTTTTACCAAAAATTAAGAAATGAAGAAATGACAGTTCAGAAATGTGTTTGAATGCTTAAGCCCTCCAAGATGCAAAAAGAAAATTCAAGCATTCATAGTTTTGAAATTCTAATAGTAACCTGTAATCTTACAGTTCATATAGACCTTATATTGCATGTTCATTAATACTATTAACTCAAAGTTTTATTTCTTATTTCTGAAACAATTGCAGACACAAAGCAGTGTTTACAAATGATTAAAAACTGTTATCTATTATAAATTACTTAAGTTTTAAAATATAGTTTATATGAATATTTTTCTTATGTCTTCAACTACGCAAATTGTCTTATCATCACTCTTAATAACACCAACACTATGTTCTCATACAAGAGGAAATACACAGAATAATACCCTGGAAATAGGAAGGTCCATTATTTCTTCTAATTTTGTAAAGAGGAATTTTCTCAGCAAAATAATAACAATGGCAACAATGATTTCAGTATGTCATATCATGAAAGTCTTTCAAAATAACCAGTTCTAAGACTCTGTATCATAAAGAAACTGCTAGCCTCCCCATGTGAAATGTGAGGGATGCAGGACTGAGGTCTGCACCACAGGACACAGCATTGACAGCAGCAGGCTGAAGTGAGGGCCAACCTTCAGTTCCCACAATGCACATTCCAGGGATCTCTCTTAGAAAAAATGGCTGGCAGCCTGTTTGCCTCAACCTTTCAATAACATAGCTGAAAAAATACTTTAAAAAACATTGCAGGGTTGTATTTTTGTAGGATGATGTTGGGCACGCTATTTTCAGATAGATCAAGGGATAAATTTGACAAGTGGAATCAGTCGCTCCATAGATCAAAATGAGACCTCACGCTCTTGGAGAGAATGATCTGGGAAATAAACAGTAAATTCAATATAAATTTAACTGAAGTCTAAAGTGATGATGAAATATTCTGAAAAGTAGATTTTTAAGGGGGAATTATAGGCAATAAATTATATGACTGTGCTAACAGTATCCTAAATTTAAAATTATGGCTTTTCTATAGCGAATCTGAGAGTTTTGGTATTTGGAAAACATAATTTGACGTTGTGTTATAAACTTAGCCTTTAGATAGAACTCTTCCTTTTGGTTGGTTTTCTAGATTAGGACCAACACCAATTTTAATAGATTAATTTTAAGAGTAAACCATTGATTTGTGTTCTATCATCAATTATATTAAATTCCTCTACTTAAGAAAAGTACATAAGCTTTATAATTGTTCCCAAGCCTTGGTCCCAACCAATACTATAAGTGCCCCCGAAAAATCTGCAAGTAATTTTCTGACCCGAATATTTGCAACAATGTGATTGATTAAAGTAGTAAACACTTTTAAGTGTCAGATATTTTGTATTTATACAGTCACTAGGGATTGCTATGTTATTTAAATAGTTCACTAGTATTTCCCCTTTATAAGTTGGCCTTTTCCATTTAATTTCGCTGTCATAATTTTCTCAATTCAATACATGAGCCTACATAAATTTCAAATAAAACACCGAATTCTGAACAGCTGTGATTTTCTGTATTAATTTATCAACAAATTTTGAAATATAAATTAAAGCAGAATTTACATGGTGAACTTCATTTTTCAATAGCCAATGCCACTTACTATCTACCTATCAGCATGGCTACTTACATGACCCTCCTCGGCCTCAGTTTCCTTATCTGGACCATGGGGGCAAAAAAAACTTTGCAGGGAGTTGTTTTGAGAATCAGAGAACAATCATAAAAGATCCCTGGAACAGCGCCCAGTACAGAGCTGCTGTGCTACCGGTTATACTCATTTTTTTTCACCGATGATGAGATTAATAACGATGGGAATGTGTGCTGACTTCATTAGAACTATATTCTTAAACAACCTGTTTGATAAGTAACCATCAAGCTTTGCCTTCAGATCTCAGCCTTCACAGCTTAGGATATCAGCACCACCTCAATACCCATACAATTATCTAAGGTATATTTAAGTTACATTTAAGTCTTTTTTGATATAAAAAAATGTTTTTTCCTGTTTTAAAAATACAGCTAAAGTCTTCTGTGTTTCTGTCTTGGTAAATCCTTCTATTTCCCCCAATAAAATTTTACTATTAAATTCACATTCTAAAGAAGTATTTCTGACATATGTTTGAAATATTAAGGACCTAAGAATTTGAGGGTTAAAATTACATTAATTCAGAATTTTTTTTCTATTTATAAACAATATCCTAAATATATTTTCATCTAATTGATCAACAGTTAGGGAAGTCTGATGTAAGAAAAAAATTATGATCAAATCATACTCCTTAGAGTTTTGTTAAAAGCAGTCAGAGGCTGGAGGTCAGAAGCTAGACAAATGGTATTTGCCATCTAGTTAGATGTAGAAGAAAAGATCACTTAATAAAAGGAGTGTATTTAGCTGATTTAAATCAAAATGATTGATTTTCACTTAACATTTGTCCACTATTGTTAGCCCAAGTTAGAAAATCAATTTCAGTGTGACCCAATGGGAGAATAGGTCCATGTATCTCTATATATTTAATGACAGGAACACATTAGTACTCCTCTTCTTATAATGGTATTCAGTAAAAGGAAAGCTTGTGTTTAAATGATTTTGCAGTTATGGCACAAGGCAGCATAATCTAAAGTATCAAAACGACAATGAAGATAATATAGTGTTACAGGTTAATATTTTTTTCTTAAAAGAAGAAAATCACCAAAAAAAGGGGAGGATTTACAAAGAAAGAACTTTAACACAGAATTTAAATATTCTGATCTCTTAAATATTTACTCTCTGTACTCTTTCATTTTATCTTAAGGCATAACAGTAGCAAAATATGCATTATGGATCTAAAAACAATGTATTGTTAGAGTCGTTCAAACATGTTCAGAAAACAGTGAGGAATATATACCATATTTTTAGTTTTATAATAACTTGTAAAATGCATATATGTATTATGGAAGGCCTTAAGAAATATCCAAGTACTACAGTGTGAATTAATTCAAAGAAACTTAGAAATAATAAACTATATTTTTTAACTGTATGATTTCTTTCACTCATCAAAAACTTTGAATACCACTCTCCAAGAGGTGATGTGCAGATTGAAGGATACCCTTCTGAGTGTTGGGCAGGGTTCTATCTTTATTGAGCTGTCTTGGTTGGAATTTGAAAACAAAAAACAAGACTACTAGAATTTAAAAGTACTTTTGTGATGGTTCATGTTTCCATACACAAGTGAGAAAACTGAGGACCAGAAGGATTAGGAAATTTGTGTCAGGTTGAAGCTAATCAATGACAGTTTTAGAGATCCCAAATCCCCCAACTCCCAATCCAGTGTCCTTTCCAATATGTTACCAGGGGCTCTAGAAATTGTTTTAATTCTACCTTCCTCCTATAATTTACCTCCCAACTCCTAACCACTTGCCTCTGCCTAGAAAACAACCTTCAATTCCTGGAATATAGAAGTGATTTCATATCTCTGTGCCTTTCAGTATTCTTTCCTTCTAGCAGATAGAATTCAAGTGGGGGTGGAAGTTGCATAGGAAGAGATTGAACTATACAACTTCTAAGGTCTGTTTTGGTACCAAAAAACAAAATCCTTGTTCTATGCAGTGTAAGAACATTCTGTGGAGTTTGCTACCACTTCTAAATACCAAATTTTATTTACAGATGCATGCAAAATTAAATATGTATATTATAGAATAATATGCATGCATTTTGAATACATAATAAAATAATTAAGCCATAAGTTCAAAAGGGAAAACTTAAAAGCACTTCCCTCACCTGTAAAAGTGCCTTAATTCAGCCAATTACACACAAGAATAAAGTATTAGGCTGTGAAATGACCAATGAAATAGGGCAACATTCACTGGACTAGAAATCAAAAAAATCTGAGTTTGAATCTAGGCTCTGGCACTTTTCAGCAATGCCAACTTGAGGAATCCACTAAGCATCTCTGGGTCTCATAGTCTTCATCTGTAAAAGGGGAATGATATGATACTTAACTCTTAGACTCTTAAGACAAAAAGGAGACAATATCATTGAACATACTTAAGACACAGCTATGTTTAATGACTGTCAGCTGAATTTGAGTTCTGAATCTTCCTGATGAAAAGACTCTCCCTTTCCTGAAATTATGAATTCCTTCAACATCTACAGTTCCCTGCTATCACCTCCCATTAGACATAAATTCTCCTACACACACACACACACACACACACACACACACACACACACAAGCATCAGAAGTATTAGAATTTTGAGCCTCCAAGATCTACCTAAATATTACTGAGAAGCAAGAAAAAAGACCCTTGACAATTCAAGAAAAATACCTGAAGCCATGAATCTCTGATTTTTCTGTAGTTAATGAACCTAAATTAGTCTTAAAAGAATAGAAGTGTTGACATAGGCTTAAACTATCATCCTCACATCTTAAACATCATCTTCACTCCTGTTACACGTTTATTTGAGAACTTTCCAAGAGCCAAATTCTATTTCTTTGGGAGAAAAAAATTTACTGGCAATCCACAGCCTATAAATTAAAATCTCAACTCTTGATAACTTGCATCTTCAATAATTAGTTACTATGTGCAAAAATAAATATGTGGAGAAATAAAACAAATACTACATTGTTTTTATGTTTTTTTCTATTTACCTTTAAAACAAATCCTAAAAGAAAACACTGCTGCAACAAAGAAACACGTTTCGCAAAACCAAATTTGTGAATTTTAATTTGCAGACAATTCAATCATATCCAAGCCATTCTCTATACCTTGCCCTGAGATTTAGTTCACTATCATCAGAGGTAAGATATCTGTAAAAAAAAAACTAAAATAATTTGGTGTTCTGTATATTTTCATTACAGAATTCTTGTGGGCTCATTTTGTCCAAATATATGGAGAACATGAGATGTAATCCTAAAAACATATTTCTGAAGTTTTGAGCCTTATCTGTTTTTTTAAAGATTTCCCCTGAACAACTACAAGCCATTTTGGTTACCAAAGTACTCATGTTTTAAATAATTAGTGACAATTTCACATTGAACAGTAGAGTAGGCTACTACCATAGACTTAACAGAAAAGGGAGATGAATGACAAACAGGAGTGGAACAGCCAAGGCATGGGTGGGAAGATTTTAAGCAAAGACTCCTTAATTTGTTCACTTCCAAGTGATCAGCGTGTAACAGTGCATATGCAACCTGAAGAACACACCATTTGTAAATTATTATTTAAGCACTCACTTGGTTTTCCTATTGCCTGCAATTTTTTCAGAGAAATAATATCCTTCCCACTCTCATCACTCTATCCCTTTTTTCTCTTCTTTTCCTTTTTCTAGCAACTGACTCTCCGTCTTTTCTTTCACCCCTAATGTCTAATCTTACATTTCCTCTTCAGTGAAGTATTTTGTATGCTGGTAAACATGAAAGTAATATTATTCAGATTTACTGCTGTTGGTCTACCTAGGGATTTTATTTGGATTTATTGTTACTTGTCTATCACTCCTAACTGCCCTACAGTAACTGTCAAAAGGCTAAGGCCTGAATATTAACTCAGGGAAAGGTTTGAAAGATGTAAATGAAAATATTTATATAAGATACACACACACACACACACACACACACACACACACTTCTCTGCCTCCTAAAAATTCTTATCTCATAAAAGACCATCTAAAGCCAAAACATGAACAGAGTATTAAGGGCTTAACTTCAGTATTAATAATAACTCAAATTTTAAAAATCTTGGCAATTAGTTAAGATTAATGACAGAAGTCTTTCCTTTTCCCCAATGCTCACATCTCTTCAACACCCTCATTCTGTCCACCCTTTCATGCTCATTTCAAGTTGTGAAAACTGTGGACTTGAAACTTTGAACCTGTTATCTGCTGCTTTCTGCGTCTGAGATTAATGACAGAGACCTTAGCAAATTTATAACCAACCACTCAGACAGCTGCCCTACTGTAGGCAGTTAATGTAAAAGGAACTAATCTAGTTAGGAGCATAGGACTGGTTCATAAATAAACTAAGAGGACAGGTAAAGCCATAATGCCTCTTCTGGAGACTAGGCTCTGAATTAAACTACCAGCCACTCTTCCGTAACCAGAGGAATGAATGAGACACTTGGAGCTAACATAGGCATAATCAGGCCAGCACAGGAGATTAAGCAAGAGACTGACTGACTGTTAAAAGAGGGGGGAAAGGAATAGGAAAGACAGTCGAATTAATCAGTCATATCTTTCCTAGCCTTGTATTTGAATACATGACCAGGGTAACTCTACATAATGTACAACCACATGAGTGGGATCTTAAATAGAATAAGTTACACTCTATGTATGTAAAATCTGCCAAAACACATTCTACTGTCATGTACAATTGTATGGTTTACCTGGAACAAATAGTTTTCACAATTCTAGTCACTGAAAACTTACTTTCCTTGGATAAAATATGAAACAAAGATCAAATATCTTTCAGAAAAAAATGCAGCTTCAAGCCAAAATAATAACAAACATATCCTAACAAAGAGAGTTAAAAAAATTATATGCCTTATCTATTCAGAATTCAACCTAAAGGAAAATGATTGTGTCATGCTTTTATAACTCAGAAGAACGCTTAATAGATTTAATTATAACTTAAAAAATAATCACCATCCCAAAACGACAAATTTTAGCTCAATAGAGATAACATTTTTATGTGTCAGCATTCTCTGCCATATTTAATAGGAAATAATCTAAAACTCATTAAATTTTAGAATTGTTCTGTCTTAATTTTCTCAGTAGCTTAGTTTTAAGAAAGAGTCATAAAGGTAAGTACCAATAACAGAAACTTTTAAATTCTACAAAGTCAAAATATGTATCTCTTACAAATCACCAGCATCTAATGCATATATTCAATAATAGCTCATTTTTATTCTTAGTCATAATAAAACTGAAATGGACATTAATAAACATAATTCTGTTGCTTGAATCAATGTCCTCTGCATATCAGAAAGTAATGATGTTATTTGGTGGCATAGGGCACTGTACCCAGAATTAGAAAGTTAAAATCTTGACCCTATTCTCAGAGTTGTGGGATCCACATTGGTGTGCTTCTGTCCATTGGACCTCAGTTTAGATTAATCAGGTAAAGGACAGAACAAATGACTGAGATAAGAGTTTCATAACTAACTTGAAAGCCATCCATGAGGAATATGGTTAGGTCCAGTTAAATACAGATAATGTAGTGACAACAGGGCATCCAAGTGGAAAACTCATATAAACTCTCAGAGACATGCAAGTGGAAGTCAGGAGGGAGGATGGGGCTGTCTAAGATGACAAGCTTAATGCCAATAACAAAGCAGGAGAAGTCTCTGTGCTTGCTAGAGAAAAGTTAGACATTGGGGGAAACAGATCAAGGGTTAGACCTTAGGAACTGTTCAGGAGAAAAGAAAGATTCCTAGACAGTAAATCTCTCTTTACTCTAGAAATTTTATCTGTATCTATGTACATAAATATGCCATCAAACTTTTTTCCTAAAATATGTTCTACAGACTTACTAACTCTGTTAGGCAACTAGATACAAGGGGTATGTGTTTGTGTGTCCAATCTTCACTATACTAGGCCTTGGCGCTATGTGATTAAAAGGCACGGAATCCCTAATTAACTGTTAAATTAATAGTCCCAGGATATGGCTTTAGTAGAAAAATTTTTTAAGCAGGAAATAGTGCTTGATTTAAAAAATTATTTTGATTTTCTAATTTTGATCCACAATAAAATATTTTAGTACTAAACCAAGTTATTAAGTATGCACTTCATTATGAAATATTTATATATTTCATGTACCTACATACATGAGGAATATGTATGTGAGTGTGTATGTGTGGGTGTGTGGTTGCACATGTATACACACATACATGTACACATATACACAATTTTCAGTACATGAACCAGCTAAGAATCATTATGGGAATCTAAAGTTTAAGAAACTTCAAGAAACATTTTTCACAAATTTTTAAGCAAAAGGAGCTTTTTGAGGAGATATGATGTATATCAGAGAATAAAATTATTTTGAAATGAGAAAAAGTTTGCAAAAACTATCCCAATTTCATTATGCTTTAAAAAGAATAAGGAAAAAAAACAGGGGATTTCTTATAATCCTTTGAAACAACAACAAAATGTCAATTTGTAACCCTAGGAGGCTGAGACAGGAGGATCACAAGCTCCAGGCCAGCCTGGCAATGTAGCAAGACACTGTCTTAAGATAAAATAAATAAATAAACAAATAGGACTGTAAATGTAGCTGAGAGTTAGAGTGCCCCTGGGTGAGATGATAGATAGAGAGATAGATAGATAGATAGATAGATAGATAGATATTTAAATTTTGCATATTTTTTATTTCATTTCAGGGAACCAGACTGAATTAACACCTTTCCCCCCATACATAATTAAGAAATAGTTTTATTTAAGCTAAGAAATTCTATCAAAAAAGCACTCTATTTCATGAATTTTCTATTTTCCTCTGAAATAGACATTAGTTGATGACATACACACTAAGAAAATATGTTCAAAATTACATATATTTACATTAAACATTTTATGTGTATAAATATACACATACATATACATATAATGTTTACATATACACATATTCCTAAATCAGTCTGTAGGACAGTAGTAAAAATTACATGCTTATGACAGGGGTTATTTCAGTATAAATTTTGTATTTCAAATATGTACAAACCAAAGTTAACTCTTTCTATTAATTTAAACAGGATAGAATGATATTTTAAGGATAACCTGAATTGTGAAGGCAAAAGACAAAAATGAAAGATACTAGAGGTAATATAAAGAGTAGAAAAGTCTGGATGTGAGGGCGATCTGGCTGCAACATCTGTCACCCCCATTGATCGCCAGGGTTGATTCGGCTGACCCCTTACCTTTTAATACTACCTTAGAATTTACAAATACTTTCAAATATGTCAAAAAAGCAGTTTTACCCACCCAAAACCCTGTTGGTAAGCTAAGTTTTGTTCATTTTATTGCTGAAGAAAATGAGACGTTCAAAGGTAACAAAATTAGTAGTTAGGTCACTTTCTTCTCTCAGTTCATTGCTCAATTCTGTTCTGCTATTGCTGTGCCCCAATCAACCAAAGAAAATATTAACGTGTTGAAAGGTGAATTGAAATTGCTCCAATTTTATTGTAAGAACAGGATTAAGCTTCAACTGAAACAAGCAAGCATGTACACAGACAAAACACTACTTGAACCTTTTTATTTCTATAACCAACAGCTTGTAAATGGTTGCAGAAGCCTGTGCTAGATAAAATTGACAATTTATTTTGCTTACTCAAGATAGTATCATTGGGGAAAAGTGGTTGTAGGGTACATACTAAGTCTACATACTATATTTGCAACTTTTAAAAATCTTAAAATATTTTGAAGTTACTTGAATTTTTTATAAAATGATGAAAAAAGGATTGTGGTAAATTAGTGAGGGATACAAGAGTCTTTGAATGATTTTTAGACAAAACATATGTATAAAACCCCTGTACACTTAATAATCTTCAATTTTAATAGAAAAAGGATTTAAGCAGAAGAGGAATCTTTAAAACTTTTTTAGAAAAATTTTCACCTTCAGAACTGTAAATTGAGTACAAAGTGAGTTAGAAACAAAGTTTACACTAAGTTAGAAGTAATGTTTAGGTAGACAATACATATAATCAATAGTATATGCATTTAATTTAATTTATGCATTTACTTAATGTTTATATAAGATTGAGTTATGTACATAATACTTATTGTTTGATCATCATTTTTTTCTATATATTTTTCTGTATGTTTGCATATGTATGTACATAGTTCTTGAGAGCATCCACTAAGATTTATTAATTTTGCATACAGGAAAACATCTTGTGTAGTGTGAATCAAATCATTGGTTTTAGCACTAGAGACAGTTAACATAATATATATATTCTCTACCTATACATTTTCATGCCTATAACAGAGAAATGGAAACATACATTTGAATCATATAACAAAATATGAGCAAGAAAGACTGAATATCAAAAATAGTTTGTTTAGTTCTAAAATGTATCCCAAAGGCTCACGTATTAAAGTCTTAATCTCCAGCCAGTGGTTATTGGCAAGTGGTAGAAACTTAAGGAGGTAGAGCCTAGTTGGGGAAATAGGTCATTGGGAGCATGTTTTTATAAGGTACTTTTTGTTGCTTACCTTTTACTCTCTTTCTCATTTTTTCTCTCTCTGCTTCCTGGATACCATGGATAAACAGATTTGCTTCACTGCACTCTTCATACCATAATGACCTGACTCACATTGGTATAGAATCAGTGGAGCCAAGTGACATGCACAGAAACCTCTAAAACCATATATATATATATATATTTCTCCTCTACATCGATCTTTTTCGGAAAATTTTTCACAGCAACAGAAGGCTAACAATATAAAAAATATATATGTATTAAAGAATTAATTTTTCACCAAGAGGAATTGAACCAAATAAGGCAAATCTTTAATTCTAAGGAACTTAATAATTCACATATCAATTTATTTTTACTCATTTAAGAACCAAATTATAATCTAATTTTAGAACATTTTCATTACAATAAAATAAAAAAAAATCCTCATTAGAACTTCCTAAACAGCAGCACAAAAAATACCATGGACTAGTTCCAAAATAAAAAATAAAACTGGTTCATGTTATGAAAATAAAGAGAAAATCAATCACTTAAACTTTCTGAAAATTGTTGTGAGGAGAAACATCAAGTGAATAAGTGATTTATTCAAGAAAACAGGTTATGAGAGTTGGGCTCTGTGCCTTCAAGTCATAATCACTCCCTATCTTCTTTGGGAAAGGTCAGCTTTGGGTGGATATGGCCAAGAAAATGTAAATGTATCTGCCCTAAGTCTTAGGTTCAGGGCTGCAATGTCTCATGGGAAGAGGCAGGCTTAATATATTTCTTATCTGCTGCAGCTGTATGTTCTAAAGATTAATTTACAGTATAGTTCAAAGAGGCATGGGAATGCCTTTCTTCACTCAGTTCCCCGGTGGCACAGGATGTTTGTGATATAGCATGCCAGTCCACACATAGATGGGCACCAATTTTCTTGCCCAATTTCCTCATAAAGTAAAGTTGTGATGTAGGGAGAGACAGATTGATAAGACCAGATGTTTTCTCCCTAGCTCAGTACCCTGTTTGTGCAACAGGGGTGTGTCTTTAAGAAAGATAGGCCACTGTTCTTGCTGTTCTTTTAAGATGTTGAGCTCAGAGGCTTTGCCTTAAAGCAGAGAATATCCATAAAAAAATAGAAAGTTCTGAAGATTTTCTCAATGGTATTCACTTTATTTAAAGTAGAGTGAATGTTGGAAACTTAAGCCTTGGGATGGACTCTGAACAATGGATATTTTGTTCATGGAAAGTAAGAGAAGAGATGGGTAGCTTCATGAAAGCAAGAAGCTTAAGTATAACCCAGTTAATTTAAAAAGAAAACAAGGAAAAGAGATATCTGAGAGAGTTACCCCCATGGCCAGAACAAACTTCAAAGAAAAGTAAAAAATTAACCATAAAAGGTGATTTGTATGGGTACCACAGGTGTATGACTTTAAGTGAATCAGACCATAGATTAATTTATACTCTCATCCACTGTCAAACAATAGAACAATCCATTGGTAATTAGAAGAACCCAAGAGTCATTTGCAATTTCAAAAAAAGAAAGATGGCTTAACAGAGAAATCAGTGAGAAATAAAGTCAAAGGGAACCCTAATAACAAGATAGTCATCTCTTTGTAAAAGTGTGCACATGTCCAAGTCTATATTACACAGGGTAACAGAAGACATTTCATTTACTGGTGATATTGTTTTCTCTAAAATAACCCAGCAAATATACTAAAGAAAAACAATTTTTAAGCATTACAGTAAACTGTGGAGTTAGCCTACTCCGTATTTAGAGGGATTTCAATCAAAGATGACCATATTTCAGGAAAAATAATTGAGACATGCAAAGGGATGAGAAACTACAGCCATAAGTAAGAAAAAACACACAACAAAAACAACAAAGCTAATAATAACAACAACAACAGCAGACCCAAACAACAGAGACTACTTGTGAGAATATGTAGATGATGGGCTTGACACACAAAGACTTCAAAGTAGCTAATATAACTATTAATTCAAAGAATTAAAGAAAAATCATGCTTAAAGATTGAAAGGAAGTAAAAAGTTTGTGATCATATAATGAAATAGGAAACACCAATGAAAGGAAAAAAATGTTTTTTTAAATAGTTAAAAATTCTGGAGTTGAAAGTTGCAATGATTATATTTTAAAATTAACTGCTAAGGCTGAATACCTGAGACCTGAAAAAAGTCAGAATCTGTTCAATTGACCATATCAAGAACTATTACTCAATTGGAATAAAAAAAATGAAATGAACAGTCTCTGAGAAAGGTGGAACACAATTGTCTATAACAACATTAGTTTAATGGAAGAATCAAATGTTCAAGCTTTGGAACTCTTTAATTAAGCCCAATAAAATCTACAGCATAGATTCCTTATCTGATGCACTGAAAATTGTTTGTGCCAATACCAATTGCAACATACAATAATAATCAGTAACATAGTAGATAAAAATAATGTTATATTTTCTAATTTGTTCTGATAAACATTTTTCAAAATGGCACTATCAACATATTGTACTAGGTAATTCTTAACTCTGGAGACTCTTATACATTGCATGATGTTTAACAACATCACTGATTTCTACTCATTCAATATCAGTAGTAAAACCAGCCATAGTCTTCAAAAACAAAAATGTCTCCAAATATGGCCAACAGGCCCCTACTAAGGGCAAAATTCCCACTCATTGACAACCACTCTGCGATGTATCAGGAAAATTTTCATATCCCCAAATGTGGTATATATGAGTTTCTTTAATCATTTAACATTTCAATAAGAGAACTATTTACCTATCTCAATTAATTTATGTAGGATTGATTGTCTCAAAAAATGTCTTTTAGGATGAAATAACTTGACATCTTTCTTATCATAGAGTTTTACACGTATAACTGTTGTAATTTTTAGTCATGTTTCCAGAGGTTTAGTCCATTGTCAGCAGACTCCATAACTCTGGGACTGAATAAGGTAGAAATAACCCTGGGTTAATCTAACCTGGAGTCCATAGCAAACAATTTATGTGAGGCTTCTATAATCTGTATGAAACTCTTTTCCTTCCCTTTCATCCATTTTCTCCCCTCCCTTCCCTGACAGAGAATTGTTAAGTTGCCAGGCTGGACTTGAACTTGCTATCCTTCTCATTTAGCTTCCCAAGTAGCTGGAATTATTGTAATATACCACCATGACCAGATTGTGGATGAACTGTCTGAAGGATTCCCTTCTCTATTAAGGAAACCTTGATTTATAAATGTGAAGAATCTTGTCAATTCTAGAGCTGGGAAAAAATTGAAGTTGATGTTAGATGCATTTCTTGAAAATGGATTTCACTTATTACCCAGATAATAGAGAAAGTTGACTTTAAATTTTATATAATAATCATAGCCCTCTAAAAATTTCTTAGGTTGTCTTAAGTTACACAATTGTTATTGGACAATGTAGGCAAATATCCAGTATATTTCACCTAAATCAAAAAGGCTTTGAGACAATTGAAAACAGTGGACTTCTCTATAGAGGAAAGATTTTTGTTACTTTAAGAAATATTAGTGTAATAATATCCAGATATATAAAAAGCTTTAAAAACTTAATAACAAATACTCTAAATAAACCTGGTAAAAGGACAAAAATAGATAATATTAAAAGAAAGAAGTCAAATTACCAACAAATTTATTAAAAAATTCAACTAATTGGTCATCAGGGAAACAAAGGCCAAACCCACAATGACACATCTTTTCACCAATTGGAATAGCTATTATTAAAAATACAAAATATCACATTCTGAAAAGAATGTGGATGAAAGGAAATTCTCATACACTTTTGGTGAAACTCGAAATTAATAGAGGCACTGTGGAGAACAGTGTGGAGAAAATGAAATAGATCTATCATGTGATCCAGCAGTCCCACTATAGGGAACATATTCAAAGGAACAGCATCAAAGAAATAGCTTCACTCTCATGTTTATTGCAGTGTTATTTAAAATAACTAAGATATGAATGAAACTAGATGTCCATCAATGAATGAATGGATAAAGAATGTATTGGGTATATACACAATGGGATATTATTCAGATAAAAAAATGTTGTCCTTTCGTTTGTGCAAAATGGATGGAACAGGAAGACAAGGTTAAATGAAATAAGTAAGACATATAAAAAGGCAAATATGGGAGTTCTGTCAGAAGTGCCACACAGGAGTGAGCACAGATGCTTATCCTTGAGTGATGGGGATGTGAGGGACTGGCTTCCATTAGTCCCTCTGGGGCCAGGGAGTCCCAGTTGGTGGCAGCCAGGCAGTCAACACCATCCCAACTGTGGCACGTAGCAATTATGCTCCTGCCTTGGTAGATTGCTGTTCCCACAGGCACCCCTTATTGCTTGGGAGTGGTGGGTGGGAGACTGCCTGGCTCATGTCCCCGTGAGTCCAGGCCAGTGGTTATGACCTCCAAAAGGGTGGCAAGCCACAGGCGGCTACAGCCAAGCTCTTGTCTCCATCTCCATAGTTCCCTTTTGCAGCATGGGGTACTTTTAAAAAATAAAAAAAAAAAAATCCCCAAACTCAAGAGCACGTTTCAGTGGCAGATGCCAGCATTATTACCAGATCTTAAGGCAATCTGCATTTGCCACCCAGGCCAGGTTGTCTAAGGGTCACAAGTATTGCCAATGTCAGGTTAGAGCCCTGCATCTGTGTGAGAGTAGTAGCTGGGTTACAGTGCATTCAATCTCAATATTTGGTAAGGATCCAGTGAGAGGCTCAGAAGACATATTAGCCAAATTTAAATAGCCTGAATAATTCTAGAAAGTAATAATCAAATATAACATTAAAAATTATTTTTTTCTAGAATCAGAGAATCTCTGGAATTTAAAGTCTCACAGGGAAAATGATTTTTTTCCTATCTCTCTTCATTCTCTAAACATGAATCCCCAGTACATAAACCCAAAAGTTTTTATCTAAAACATTTCAAAACACAAAAAATCCACATTAATTCCCAATAAGCCATAAAAGTGTGCTTTTCTTATGAGAAAGGGCTACACTTTAACCATATGCATATCATAAACTACCTTAAATAGAAATCCCAGTGGATTATGACATTATTTTAATCTACTATGTTACTGATTATTATTGCATGTTGCAATTGGTATTGGCACAATTTTCAGTGCATCAGAAAAGGAATCTAAGCTGTAGATTTTATTGGGCTTAATTAAAGAGTTCCAAAGCTTGAACATTTGATTCTTCCATTAAATTAATGTTGTTATAGACTATTGTGTTCCACCTTTCTCAGAGACTGTTCATTTCTTTTTTTTTTTCTTTTTTTAATTCCAATTGAGTATTAGTTCTTGATATGTTCAATTGCGAAGAAAGCACGCAAGCACACAGAAATACTTTTCAAAATCCAGGACTGTTCTGGACCTTAGGATTCTGTTGTAAAGAGAGAGCAAGCCACCTGAAAATCCTCTGTTTAGTGAGGAGAAAGACATTCAAGAAAGTTCAGCCCAAATAAGGCAAGGGATTGAGTTTCAGAGGCGTGTAGCACAGTCTCACTGGGTGATGCCCACTTCCAGAGCACCATTCCTCCTGGGAGCCCCAGGGGGTTCACCTGCTCTTTGCTGGGAGCTGAAGACAGTCCCAGACACCTCTTCCCTCAAGGCTAAGGGTCCATGCTCATTCCTTTGTGGCAGCTCCACACAATTTTTCCTCTCATATGTGGATGGCTTAACAAAATCAATCTGAATAAATAATAGGAATTAATAGAGAAATGGGGAGTACAATATCTTAGTCAGTTTTTTTGTACTGCTGTGACCAAAAGAACTGACAAGAACAATGTAGAGGAGGAAAAGCTAATTTTGAGTCATAGTTTCAGATGTCCAGTTGATGGTCAGCCGACTTCATCACTTCACACCTGAGTGAGGTAGAACTCTCATGGCAGAAGGAAATGGTGAAGGAAAGCAACTCAGAACACAGCAACCAAGAAGCAGAGATAGAACTCTACTCATAAGTGACAAAATATGAACCCCCAAAGCATACCTACAGTGATGTACTTCCTTCAGTAACACCCTAACTACCTACAGTTACCACCCAGTTAATCCATATCAGTGTATTAATCCACTGATTAGTCTTCACCTCTTTTGATCTAATCATTTCACCTCTGAAAATTCTTGCATTGTCTCAAACATCAGCTTTTGGAGAACACCACATAATCAAACCATAGCAGACAGAGAATAATAAGTTCTAGTGTTCATAGAGAATTATGAGGGGTGTAGAGTTCACAATAATCTAATATATACTTTACAAATAACAAGAAAACCAAAGCTCAATGCTTTCCCTACCCCCCACCCCCATCTCGTGATGATTAATATAAATTAATGATGAAAGGGAAATGTTAATCACCCTGATTAAATCAGCACATATTTGATTCGTGTATTATAATGTCACACTGAACACTAAAAATATGTACAATATTATAAACAAAAATTTCAAAATAGACTTAAGGAAATGGAAATGTTAAAACTACCCTTATTTAATTGTTACACATTATTTACATATATTAAATTATACATGATATGTCATAAATTTGTACAATTAATATTTTCAGAGGTGCCCCAATAATTAAATGGAATAACAGTGCAATATGGTATATCATGCTTTATTAATAAAAAATGAAATAATCTTGGAAGTATGCTCTATATAAAAAGATAATATTATTTTAAAATATTGAAAAAAACTTGTCAAAAGTGTTTTAAGAACTTTGACATTGACTTTCAGAGAAATAGCTTTCTATAGACGATAGTTTCTTTTGAGGAAGTTAAAAATTTTTCATTTACTCTGCAGATTAAGTAAAAAAATAATGATATAGCATTAAACTTTTGAAAATAAAAATTTAAGTACTAAGGCGGTAAATTTTGAAATTGAATAAGATTTATATTATAATGTAATAATTTAAGTTTAGTACACATATATGTGCCTTAAGATTTAAATGTATATTTAAAATTTCAAGTCATCTCTATCATATAAAAGGAGGTCTACTTTTCACAAGTAAATTTATAATTCATGTAGTTATATGAATGCTTCATATTAAAAGGCAGTACTGACAACATAGCAAAGTCATAGCTGAGGTTAATTTATGGATGCAAGGTAGGAGGTGTTAAAACTATAAAGTATTTGAAGCTTCATGATACCATAGCAACTGATTTTTTAAAAAGTCACAATAGACCTAATGTAATACTATCCTCATAAGAAATTAAGAAATCTATATAAATTATAGATCTTTAATTTTAACGCTTTTTAACTTTTCTATAAGACCTTGCTAATGCTCATTAATCTCTCTGTGATTAATTCCTTAAATCTGTAAAATAAGATGTTAATAATTATAATAAAACAGAAATGTTATCTTTCAAATAAATCACAAACAAAATGATTATAATATTTCAGAAAAAAATTGTTATTTCTTGTGTGTGTTTGGTGTTGCATAGTAAAGACAGGAGATTAAAAGACTTTCAAAATAGCAATTTATTTAATTTAATGAATAGATATCACTTTCTTAAAATCTATTTTATGTAGGCACTGTGTTACAATTATAACCTCTAATATTTGTTGATTAATTTTTTGGCACCTAATGAGTGTCTTATATTACCATAATCAGGCCTCAGAACAACACATGAGGTATGCTTAGTTGCCTTTTTTCTTTTAATGAATAATAGAGTTTCAAAGAAAATAAAGCTTTCCCTGCTACTACTCAACTTGTAAGAATGGAAACTGTTTTTCCTTCTTCAGAAGTATCATATCCTGTTTTTTTCTATTATAATACATGGACTCTTGATGAATAAATAATGAGTAAATGAATAAATACCAGCCTTATCAAAAATACACCTCTAAAATAACTTTATTTTGTAGGAACTAATTATTCATCCTCATAATTTTGGTTATGATGCTAGAAAGAATAAGCCTCTCCCTTTCAAAGATGTCTGCATCTCAGTCTTCAAAATATGTGAATGTGTTATGGTATATAAAAAGAGTAATTAGGTGCAGATGGAAGTAAGTTTACTAATTTGCTGAACTGAAAACATCTAGACCATCATGAGTTATTCAGGTAGACATCATATAAATCAGAAGCATACTTAAAAGTTTAACAGGCAAGAAGAAAATGAGAAATTAGGCAGGGTGAGAAGAAACAACAAATTTTTCTGGTCATGGTGGTATATTACAATAATTCCAGCTACTTGGGAAGCTAAATGAGAAGGATAGCAAGTTCAAGTCCAGCCTGGCAACTTAACAATTCTCTGTCAGGGAAGGGAGGGGAGAAAATGGATGAAAGGGAAGGAAAAGAGTTTCATACAGATTATAGAAGCCTCACATAAATTGTTTGCTATGGACTCCAGGTTAGATTAACCCAGGGTTATTTCTACCTTATTCAGTCCCAGAGTTATGGAGTCTGCTGACAATGGACTAAACCTCTGGAAACATGACTAAAAATTACAACAGTTATACGTGTAAAACTCTATGATAAGAAAGATGTCAAGTTATTTCATCCTAAAAGACATTTTTTGAGACAATCAATCCTACATAAATTAATTGAGATAGGTAAATAGTTCTCTTATTGAAATGTTAAATGATTAAAGAAACTCATATATACCACATTTGGGGATATGAAAATTTTCCTGATACATCGCAGAGTGGTTGTCAATGAGTGGGAATTTTGCCCTTAGTAGGGGCCTGTTGGCCATATTTGGAGACATTTTTGTTTTTGAAGACTATGGCTGGTTTTACTACTGATATTGAATGAGTAGAAATCAGTGATGTTGTTAAACATCATGCAATGTATAAGAGTCTCCAGAGTTAAGAATTACCTAGTACAATATGTTGATAGTGCCATTTTGAAAAATGTTTATCAGAACAAATTAGAAAATATAACATTATTTTTATCTACTATGTTACTGATTATTATTGTATGTTGCAATTGGTATTGGCACAAACAATTTTCAGTGCATCAGATAAGGAATCTATGCTGTAGATTTTATTGGGCTTAATTAAAGAGTTCCAAAGCTTGAACATTTGATTCTTCCATTAAACTAATGTTGTTATAGACAATTGTGTTCCACCTTTCTCAGAGACTGTTCATTTCATTTTTTTTATTCCAATTGAGTAATAGTTCTTGATATGGTCAATTGAACAGATTCTGACTTTTTTCAGGTCTCAGGTATTCAGCCTTAGCAGTTAATTTTAAAATATAATCATTGCAACTTTCAACTCCAGAATTTTTAACTATTTAAAAAAACATTTTTTTCCTTTCATTGGTGTTTCCTATTTCATTATATGATCACAAACTTTTTACTTCCTTTCAATCTTTAAGCATGATTTTTCTTTAATTCTTTGAATTAATAGTTATATTAGCTACTTTGAAGTCTTTGTGTGTCAAGCCCATCATCTACATATTCTCACAAGTAGTCTCTGTTGTTTGGGTCTGCTGTTGTTGTTGTTATTATTAGCTTTGTTGTTTTTGTTGTGTGTTTTTTCTTACTTATGGCTGTAGTTTCTCATCCCTTTGCATGTCTCAATTATTTTTCCTGAAATATGGTCATCTTTGATTGAAATCCCTCTAAATACGGAGTAGGCTAACTCCACAGTTTACTGTAATGCTTAAAAATTGTTTTTCTTTAGTATATTTGCTGGGTTATTTTAGAGAAAACAATATCACCAGTAAATGAAATGTCTTCTGTTACCCTGTGTAATATAGACTTGGACATGTGCACACTTTTACAAAGAGATGACTATCTTGTTATTAGGGTTCCCTTTGACTTTATTTCTCACTGATTTCTCTGTTAAGCCATCTTTCTTTTTTTGAAATTGCAAATGACTCTTGGGTTCTTCTAATTACCAATGGATTGTTCTATTGTTTGACAGTGGATGAGAGTATAAATTAATCTATGGTCTGATTCACTTAAAGTCATACACCTGTGGTACCCATACAAATCACCTTTTATGGTTAATTTTTTACTTTTCTTTGAAGTTTGTTCTGGCCATGGGGGTAACTCTCTCAGATATCTCTTTTCCTTGTTTTCTTTTTAAATTAACTGGGTTATACTTAAGCTTCTTGCTTTCATGAAGCTACCCATCTCTTCTCTTACTTTCCATGAACAAAATATCCATTGTTCAGAGTCCATCCCAAGGCTTAAGTTTCCAACATTCACTCTACTTTAAATAAAGTGAATACCATTGAGAAAATCTTCAGAACTTTCTATTTTTTTATGGATATTCTCTGCTTTAAGGCAAAGCCTCTGAGCTCAACATCTTAAAAGAACAGCAAGAACAGTGGCCTATCTTTCTTAAAGACACACCCCTGTTGCACAAACAGGGTACTGAGCTAGGGAGAAAACATCTGGTCTTATCAATCTGTCTCTCCCTACATCACAACTTTACTTTATGAGGAAATTGGGCAAGAAAATTGGTGCCCATCTATGTGTGGACTGGCATGCTATATCACAAACATCCTGTGCCACCGGGGAACTGAGTGAAGAAAGGCATTCCCATGCCTCTTTGAACTATACTGTAAATTAATCTTTAGAACATACAGCTGCAGCAGATAAGAAATATATTAAGCCTGCCTCTTCCCATGAGACATTGCAGCCCTGAACCTAAGACTTAGGGCAGATACATTTACATCTTCTTGGCCATATCCACCCAAAGCTGACCTTTCCCAAAGAAGATAGGGAGTGATTATGACTTGAAGGCACAGAGCCCAACTCTCATAACCTGTTTTCTTGAATAAATCACTTATTCACTTGATGTTTCTCCTCACAACAATTTTCAGAAAGTTTAAGTGATTGATTTTCTCTTTATTTTCATAACATGAACCAGTTTTATTTTTTATTTTGGAACTAGTCCATGGTATTTTTTGTGCTGCTGTTTAGGAAGTTCTAATGAGGATTTTTTTTTATTTTATTGTAATGAAAATGTTCTAAAATTAGATTATAATTTGGTTCTTAAATGAGTAAAAATAAATTGATATGTGAATTATTAAGTTCCTTAGAATTAAAGATTTGCCTTATTTGGTTCAATTCCTCTTGGTGAAAAATTAATTCTTTAATACATATATATTTTTTATATTGTTAGCCTTCTGTTGCTGTGAAAAATTTTCCGAAAAAGATCGATGTAGAGGAGAAATATATATATATATATATGGTTTTAGAGGTTTCTGTGCATGTCACTTGGCTCCACTGATTCTATACCAATGTGAGTCAGGTCATTATGGTATGAAGAGTGCAGTGAAGCAAATCTGTTTATCCATGGTATCCAGGAAGCAGAGAGAGAAAAAATGAGAAAGAGAGTAAAAGGTAAGCAACAAAAAGTACCTTATAAAAACATGCTCCCAATGACCTATTTCCCCAACTAGGCTCTACCTCCTTAAGTTTCTACCACTTGCCAATAACCACTGGCTGGAGATTAAGACTTTAATACGTGAGCCTTTGGGATACATTTTAGAACTAAACAAACTATTTTTGATATTCAGTCTTTCTTGCTCATATTTTGTTATATGATTCAAATGTATGTTTCCATTTCTCTGTTATAGGCATGAAAATGTATAGGTAGAGAATATATATATTATGTTAACTGTCTCTAGTGCTAAAACCAATGATTTGATTCACACTACACAAGATGTTTTCCTGTATGCAAAATTAATAAATCTTAGTGGATGCTCTCAAGAACTATGTACATACATATGCAAACATACAGAAAAATATATAGAAAAAAATGATGATCAAACAATGAAGTATTATGTACATAACTCAATCTTATATAAACATTAATTAAATGCATAAATTAAATTAAATGTATATACTATTGATTATATGTATTGTCTACCTAAACATTACTTCTAACAGTGTAAACTTTGTTTCTAACTCACTTTGTACTCAATTTACAGTTCTGAAGGTGAAAATTTTTCTAAAAAAGTTTTAAAGATTCCTCTTCTGCTAAAATCCTTTTTCTATTAAAATTGAAGATTACTAAGTGTACAGGGGTTTCATACATATGTTTTGTCTAAAAATCATTCAAAGACTCTTGTATCTCCCACTAATTTACCACAATCCTTTTTTCATCATTTTATAAAAAATTCAAGTAACTTCAAAATATTTTAAGATTTTTAAAAGTTGCAAATATAGTATGTAGACTTAGTATGTACCCTACAACCACTTTTCCCCAATGATACTATCTTGAGTAAGCAAAATAAATTGTCAATTTTATCTAGCACAGGCTTCTGCAACCATTTACAAGCTGTTGGTTATAGAAATAAAAAGGTTCAAGTAGTGTTTTGTCTGTGTACATGCTTGCTTGTTTCAGTTGAAGCTTAATCCTGTTCTTACAATAAAATTGGAGCAATTTCAATTCACCTTTCAACACGTTAATATTTTCTTTGGTTGATTGGGGCACAGCAATAGCAGAATAGAATTGAGCAATGAACTGAGAGAAGAAAGTGACCTAACTACTAATTTTGTTACCTTTGAACGTCTCATTTTCTTCAGCAATAAAATGAACAAAACTTAGCTTACCAACAGGGTTTTGGGTGGGTAAAACTGCTTTTTGACATATTTGAAAGTATTTGTAAATTCTAAGGTAGTATTAAAAGGTAAGGGGTGATGATCATTTGATATATCTTTCTTTATTTCTTTTTACTTTATTAGTAAATTTAATTAAAATAGCAAATAATTTTTAAATAATCTCTATAAAACATTTTATAGGTTGATAATTGAATATCCATAACTATGCTATTCTGAGATGAAATAATTGAATTCTAGACAAGTTACATGAGACTCTTGTGCTCATTAAATCATTCAGTGATTGGTCAGACATTTCAATCAGTTTCCTTCATTCTTGCAGTGTCAATGATAGTGAATGTGAATATGTCACAGAGCCAAGTCAAGGGTTGGACAAGTGAAATGAATAAGACATGTGCCTTGGGCACAAAATTTAATGATGTGTTAAACACAGTAATCAAGATAAATATTTTAGTACAGTAGTTTTGAAATTATAAATCAATAAAAATATTCGTGATTAACAAAATACCAAAAATGTAATTGATGTCACATCTCATTACTAATATTTTCTTCTGCTTCAGGCTATTCCATGTCTCTTCATGGAATTGGATGTGAATATTAGCATACTGGAAGTTCAAAGTTGAATAGCTTGGCCAGCAATTCTAGCACACAATCCTGATGTGGTAATCACATTTACATTTACATACTTAAGTTTCCTCATCTATAAAATGTTTATAGCATTAGTGCCTTTTTGATAGGTTTTATGACAGGATAGAAGAGATGAAGAACTTGATATTTCCTGTGGCAATTTAGAGGCATTTTATATATTGTGTGTAGTTATAATACTAGTTCTTATTAGAGTAATAGTTCAGTATTGTCGTATGTAACATGTGGACATACATATATATGCAAGCAAACAGGAAGAAAAATCCAGAAAAATGATAATCAAGCAATAAAGCAATGTTTATTCAATGTATTATATCTGGGTAAGGACTACATTTACAGAATCTTAGAAAATTTTCAAAATAGGAAATATTATTTTATTATTTTAATATTATTTTAAGGATAATCCTGAGAAGAGTTTTTTGGTGGGAATTTGAATATCTTTGGATTGCAAACCTAAATACCAGTCTCTGTAAACCATTAATCCTAAGCTGTTCAGTTGTTTTACATTCTTCCAGAAGTAGTTCTTTCCAGGCCATGCATATAGTTATTTTTGTTGTCATTAGCATTTGTATTTAACAAAGAGGCAGGCTATATTATGTTGCCTGCACTTTTTCTCTCTTTCTTTACACATAACACACATATCACACACATACAAGTAATAAATAGACTAAACTTTTCAGTTACATTGTAAAGTAATTTAAATTGGGGATTTACTAAAATGCTTGCTGCTCCAGGTAAATAAGAAATCATCATCCTATTGCCAGAAAATTCTGTTACAGTCACTACTCTAGTCTTTCTTGGATTGAGTCCCGGTTTCAGCATCTCTATTACCAAGACAGTGTTGTCTTTTCAGACAGGGTGACATTTACTGTGTGTCTTGTTAATATTAACATAAGCTCAGTTCACTATTTATTATCTGTAATAACTGAGATGCATTTTTTAATTCATTAAGAAATGTGTAGTTAAATCAATCAACAAAGAATAACTATCTTTGAAAGACAATTTGAAGAATCATTACAAACGTGTTTACATGTGTTTTTTTTTTCTTCTAGTTAGCTTGCATATTTTTAGAACCTACTGTTATTATGTTACTTCTAGGGATGTTCCTTATACTGTGTTCACCTAGGATTTTAGTAAGTGCTGGCAGCCATCTAAATTAAACAGTAAGTCAAGTGACAGGTAGTAGAGATACACCGTGATGAAGCTTGAGACTCAGGAGACCATGTTTCAGTTCTTTGAAAAGCCTATTTTCAACAGAGACTAATATGTATCTTGTTGCTGTTGAGCTGTATAATAAAGAGGTTCAAGTATATTACTATTCATGCTATTCTATACTTTGGGTATAACAATTTTTAATTTAAAATATTTTTTTACTACCTGTTATTGAAATACAGTAAAGAAAATAGTTAATAAAATTAGATCACATTGTTGGAGACAGTTTTTGGAAATCACTAGGCAACTCTTTTTTGTTGTTGTTAACTCTCAGTGCCCTAAAGGCATGGAAAAAATTTGCAAAAGTTTTCATATTACTGAGACTTCCTTTTAAAGTTGCAATTTATAACTTGCCCATATTTGGTAAACATAGGTACCTGGAGATATAAAAATCTTCCCCATATCATGTATAATTATATAAAAAGTAAGAAACAGAATTCCCAAAATGTCCTTTTTGGATACTTAAAGTATCCAAAATAAACTGTCCTATTAATTCTGACTTGTATTTGTGGTCATGCTGAGAAAAAGTAACATTTTATTGACAACATGTAAAGCAAAGATTTAAACAATTCCAGGAAAGTGATGAATTTATTACTGTGTTATTCCTAAATAATAAATGATCAAATAATATACATATACCCAATAATTAGTTTCTCGATATAAGTATTTCATAGACCAAATTAATTTTCTAAAGAGGTATTAAATAGTAGTTACTAATTATATTATATAGGAAATCCTAAATGTATTTGGGTGGTTCACTAATGTTATATAGGCTTATATTTTTAAGTTCTATAATTTTTTACTTGTATTCCTTAAGGGAATACATATAACCAATTCACTCTAATGCTGAACTAATGAAATTACATAACATTATGAAAGAACAGAGTGTGAAGAAAGGATAAAGAAGAATAAAACAGAATCTGTGTGACAAAAAAATTCAGAGAGGAAAGAATATTTAACCTGGAATTCCACTTATAGCTTACCTGATTTTTTATGACTCACTGAGGAGACCAAACTTTTTCCATCTTGTCAAAATCTGATACTTTTTAGAGATGTTGACTTGATGATAATTTAAGAACTACAAAATTCATCAATAGGCATCCTTTGACCACTTACTTCTTTAGAACACTGATATTTTGTCTCCCCATCCCACAGTTTTTGAAGGCAGCATCCTCTATTCCCCTCTGTGTGGCAACACCCACTCCCTATAGTGCAGCACTTTAAGTTAAATTTTATCAGTGTCACATTAAAGAACTGTGTTTCATGAATTAGGCAGTTACCCTCAGCCAATGCAGTGGAATGTGTAGGGTTCCAGAAAGGGTAACATTTATGGTTTCTGGAACCCAAGACACTCAAAATCCACACTGTATTTTTTATTTCATGGTTCTTTTTTGTCGTTGTTTGTTTTTTGACTATTTTTTGTTGTTGTTGTTGTTGTTGTTTTGTTTTTTAATTGATTTTATTTTTTTAAATACACAATATCGAATGCATTACAATTCTTATTAAACATATTATATCTTTGTATATAAAAGTGTTCACACCAATTCATGTCTTTATACATGTACTTTGTGGGGGTTTTTTGCATTACAATTCTTATTACACATAAATACCACAGTTTTTCATATCTCTGTTTGTATATAAAGTAGGTGACACCCAATTCGTGTCTCCATACATGTACTTTGGATAATGATGTCCATCACATTCCACTATCCTTGTTAATTCCCTGCCTCCTCCCTTCCCCTCCCACTATAATTCCTATCTATAATTCATCTATTCCTCCCATTCTACCCCACTATAAGTCAGGCTCCTTATATCAGAGAAAACATTTGGCATTTGTTTTTTTAGGATTGGCTAACTTCACTTAGCATTATCTTCTCCAATGCCATCCATTTACCTGCAAATGCCATGATTTTATTTTCTTTTATTGCTGAGTAAAATCTCATTGTGAATATATGCCACAGTTTTAATCCAATCATCCACTGAAGGACATCTAGGTTGGCTCCATAGTTAAGCTATTGTGAATTGTATTGCTATAAACATTGATGTGGCTGTGTCCCTGTAGTATGCTGTTTTTAAGTCCTTTGGGTAGACCAAAGATAGCTGGGTCAAATGGTGGTTCCATTCCCAGATTTCTAAGGAATTTTCATACTGCTTTCCATATTGGCTGCACCAATTTGCAGACACACTGTCTTTTTATTAAAGATTATTCCTGGTTAGAGAAATATTATTGGGAATTGAGATGATTTTCTTTTCCAAAGCCAGGATATTATGCAGATGTAAGATTTATTTTTAAACAGAGAGCCTATAGGGTTTGTGAAACTTTCCAAAAGGTATGATTACTAGTATTTCCCTAAATAGATTTTGAAGGAGGATTTTGAAGGAGGAGATTCTCTCTTTCACCTTTACTCCTGAGAAGTGGAACACCTACTACTCCAGCTATGTAGCTGAGGCAGTAGGTACTGAGATTTTTTTCCTTGCTAGTCTCCTGTCCCACATTTCTGAATTTCACAAAGTTTCCATTTTTCTCTTGTAGAATTTGATGTCCTTGTATATCACTCACCTCAGTATGTATCTACACATAAGACTTTTCTTTAAAAAAAAAGCCCAATTAATATAAAGAAAATGTAGATAAACAGTGAAATAAAATTAGGAAAACAACACAGGATATAAGAAGAAATTCAGTAAAGAGACATAAATTTTGAAAACAACCAATGAAAAATGTTGAAATGGTAGACCATAAGTCAGATAAAAATTAATTTGAAACCTCAATGATACAGTAGATCAAATGGGATAAAGAATAACAGAACTTGAAAACAGGTCTTTGGAAATAGAAAATTCATAGAAATAAAAAAAAATAGAAAAAATGAAGAGAGCATTCCTAAATTTTTGAGACACCATTGAAAGATCATATAACCACATCACTGGCATAATGTAAAGGGAAAAGAGAAAGATTAAGAGCATAGAAAATAATTCAATAAAGTAATAGCAGAAAACTTATATAATCTTGGGAAAGAGATGTACAGCCAGGTAGAGGAGGTATATAGATCTTGAAATATACATGACCATAAAAGATCCTCCCCACAGCATATTATAGTAAAACTGTCAAAATGCAGAATGATGAAAGAATTTTAAACTCTGTAAGTGCCAAGTCACATTTGTGGGCAATATCATTACACTAATAAGCAGATTTCTTATCAGAAATCCTATAGATAAAAAAGATTTGTCACGTCTAAAGAAAATAACTGCCAACCAAGATTATTATAGCAAGTAAGACTATCTTCAGAAAATGAGACATAAAGACTTTCTAAGATAAGAAAAAAGCCAACAAAATTCATAACCAGCAGACAAGACTTAAAAATATGTTTATGGGAGTCTTACACCAAGAAGTGACAAAGTATAACTATTATAATAATAACATTTGAGAATATAAATTTCACTAACAATGTAAATACATAAAACAAAGTTTTTAAAAAAAACATTATGAATACAGTGAGTCATCAAATCACAAAAACAAATAAAAGACAAATAAATGAGAAAAGAAAATTTGAAATAGCTAGAAGAAAATGGCAAACACACATCCATAACTTCCCCCAAATCACTCTAAATATAAAATATCTAAATTCTTCCATTAAAAGTTACAGACTTGGATGAATGGATTAAGAGAAAGACCCAATAGTAGACTGTCTATAAGAAAGTCATATCACCAGTGAAGACAGAAACTAACTGAAACTTCAAGTTGAAAATGGTAGAGAGGGAAGATGGGAGGGGAGGGGATGGGGAATAGTAGGGGATAGAAAAGGTAGCAGAATACAACAGTCAGTAATATGCCATTAGGTAAAAATGTGAGTGTGTAACCAATGTGATTCTGCAATTTGTATTTGGGGTAAAAATGGGAGTTCATAACCCACTTGAGTCAAACGTATGAAGGATGATATATCATGAGCTTTGTAATGTTTTGAACAACCAATAAAAAAATAAAATTAAAAAAAAGAAAATGATATTCCAAACAAATGGAATCTCAAAGGAAATAGAATTCTACTTTATAGCTAACAAAATAAACTTTTAAAGCAATAGAAGTGACAAAAGAGATCACTGTTTTAGTCAGTTTTCATCTCTATATATGTTAACTACCTGAAATGAAACAGCATAGAGAATGAAAAGTTTATTTTTGGCTTATAGTTTCAGAGGTCTCAGATTATGGTCAGCTGACCTCATTGATCTGGGCCTTAGGTGAGACAATATATCATGGTGAAAGAAAAGGACAAAGAAAAGGTGAGCCAGTGACAAAATATGTAATCCATGGACATGTAAGTATCCCACTTCTTCCATATAAGCAGCTGCTTACCTGCAGTTAGCAGCAATTAGTCCATTCAAATGGTCACTACATCAAATGTATTAATTCACAGATTAGTTGACAGCTCTTATAATTTAATCATTTCACTCCTGAACATTCCTGCATTGACACAGGAACTTTTTTGGGAACACACAGTATCCAAACCATAACAATAACTCTACAATGATCAACAGGTCAATTCATCAAGAAGTTATGACAATTATAAATCTATGTACACCTATTGTCAAACATTCAATTTTATAAAACAAATACCAGTAGACTTAAGGGGACAGAAAGTCTCCAATAATGAAATAATGAAAGGACCTTATAATACTTCACTCACCAATAGAGAGATGATCCAGACAAAATTTAGTTTAAAAAAAGCATTAGCATTAAACCACACTAGAGATGACATAGACTTGACACCTCCTGGTTATTCCACCCAAAAACATTATAATATTCTTTTTTCTTGAGCATATGGAACTTGTGCTAGCATTTTTATAGTTTAGATTTGGAAAATTTCAGAAAGGTTCATGTCTTTAAGGCTTGGTTCCTAATATAGAATGTTTATAGGAGAACTTTTGGAGTTGATTGGATCAAAAGAACTCTTACCTCATTGATGAATTTATCAATTGATAGAGTAGAGCTGAAGGCATTGGAAGGGATAGAAAATTTAGAAGATAGGACCTAGTTGGAGGGAGTGGACCATTGAGTACACAGACTAAAAGGAGGGTATTTTTTTATACCTGGCCCCTTCCCTTGTGTGTGTGTCTGTCTGTCTGTCTGTCTGTCTGTCTCTCTCTCTCTCTCTCTCTCTCTCTCTCTCTCTCGCCATGAGGTGATCTGCCTTCCTCCTCTATGACTGTCTTTCATGGTGTTTTGCCTCACTTCAGACCAAAAGCAATGGATTCATCCAACTATGGTAAAATCCTCTAAAATCATAAGCCAAAATAAACCTTTGTGTTTATAATTGTTTTTCTCAGGTATTTGTCATAATGATGAAAATTAATACAAATATAGACAATATGTTAGGCTATAAAAAAGTTTAACAATCAATCTGTATTTCTAAAGAAAATATGATACCCTCTGGACCTGAGTTCCTTCACTAACTGCAATGAAAGATGATTGCATAAAAGTCTCAGTGTGACAGATAAAAAGAGGGACACATTTCCATTTGTTGCCACCTTATCTGCCCTCTGCAAAAAAAAAAAAAAAAAGAAAATACGATATACACATACATACACACACACACACACACACACACACACACATATATATATATATATATATATATATATATATATATATATATATATATATATATATATACCCACACATATACAATGGAGTTTTACTCCATCATAAAGAAGAATGTAATTATGGTATTTGCTGGTAAATGGATAGAACTAGAGAACATCATGCTAATTAGAATAAGTTATACTCAGAAATTCAAGGATCCACCAGGTGCAGTGGAAAATTCATATATTCCCAGTGATATGGGAGGCTGAGGCATGAGGATCACAATTTCAAAGCCAGGCTCACAACTTGTCAAGGCCCTGAGCAAATTAGCAAGACTCCCTCTCAAAATAGAAAATAAATAAATAAATAAAAAGAACTGGGATCAGCTTTCAGTGGGTAAGTAACCCTGGATTCAATAACAGGTACCAAGAAAAAAAAAGTTAATGGTCAGATTTTTTTCTCTTATATGCAGAAGATAGATTAAAATAAAGAAGAAAATAATGGTTGTGTTGAGAATACTAAGAAAATAGAAGAAAGATCAATGGAGCATCAGAAGGGGATTGTTGCCAAGGGATGTGGTATGGGAAAAGCAAGGAACAGGGGAATTAAATTAATCAAATTATGCTGTGTACATATATTAACATGCCACAGTGAATTTTACTTTTATGTATATCTATAAAGTACTATTTTTAAAAAATCTATAAATATAAATAAATATAAACTATAAATAAATAGGAGGAATATCAATAGAGGAGAATAAAAGGAAAGGAGAAGGGAATGGAAAGAAAAAGTATTAAGGACTGATTGGAGGAAATTATATTATGCAATTGTGTAATTATATCACTGTAAGCCCCGATATTCTGTATAACTGTAATGTACTAATTAAAACATTAAAAGCAATTAAGTAAACAAATTCTGGGAAATTTGTGGAGAAATAGAAACACTATGCACTGTTTATGGGAATATAAATTAGTATAGCCACTTTGGTAAACAATATGAGGTTTCTCAACAAACTGAAAATTAAACTACCAATGATTCAGCTTTCTGATTCCTGGATATATATCCAAAGGAAATGAAGTCAACATAAAAAAGAGACCTTCGTAACTATGCTAATTGTGGTACTATTAACAAAAGCCTAGATATGGTGTCAGTTTATGTCTCTCAGCAGAAGAATGGATAGAAAAAATGTTGTACATATACACAGTGGAGTATTATTCAGCCATAAGAAAGACTGGAGTCCTGTCAGTTACAGAAAAGTGGTTGGAACTGAAGGACATCGTGTTAAGCAAAATAAGCAAGATATAGTATTGTGTATTGTGTCTCCTGTGTGGGAGAAAAATGAGTTATTAACAGGGAATAGATGGGAGAGAAAGAAGAAGGTTATAGGCATAAAAATATATGGTGTGCACATGTGGAAATATCAGTGAATCCTATTAATTTGTCATATTAATATGTGTCAATAATAATGTTAGGTAGTAAAATATTGATAAAAATACATATGCTACAT
The DNA here is from genome assembly GCF_052094955.1 of Ictidomys tridecemlineatus. Classification (NCBI taxonomy): domain Eukaryota; kingdom Metazoa; phylum Chordata; class Mammalia; order Rodentia; family Sciuridae; genus Ictidomys; species Ictidomys tridecemlineatus. The sequence continues at coordinate 195,681 of NW_027522914.1, forward strand.
ATTTGTAAATATATGAAAAGTTTTTAAGTAGAGTATAGTCATATATCAAAATATTTACAGTTTTTATTCTCATATAATATGCATTTAGGGCTGGTAACAAGTGGTAAATAAATTGGACTTTGATTTTTTGCCTTATGAAGTTTTTGACTGATTTTATGATAAGTCTCACTTTTAAAATTAATTTAAGTACAAAAAATAAAATATTTGGGGCTGATAATGACATTATATTGATAATTTCATAAGTATATTGAAGGTTGAAGGTTGCATAAACACAGGCCTTGACAGTATGTAAATGAAAGCTAAATGATTTTACCTAAATGAATTAACAGAGAGAATAAGTGGTACACCAAGACAGGCTTCTAGGAGAGTTGTCAAAATCAATCTATTCAGTTCTACTTCCTGTTCCTCCTAGGTCACATTTGACAACATTTTATTTTTAAATTTTGGAGTTTTTAGGTACCAGATATTGGCAAATAGTAGAATAACTGTTCCCTTCCATAGATTTTTGTTTTTTACATAAACATCCTGTTATGCCATGTCTGCAGGTATCAGTCTCATATATAATAAACATGATCTGGGTGTGCAGTTATTCAGACAGATAGTGTAAATTTTGGCATCACCCTAACATATGCACTCCATCAAAGCTTAAATCACAGTTCACATTGGAATGTTGAACTGAGGCCAAGAAATAATAGACTGATACTTTAAAAATACCATCAATTGTGTTTAAAGCTTCTTAAGATATCTCATATGAAAGACAGGTAATCCAACTAATGCAAGATTCTTGTATCCCTGGCAATTTGATCTTAGTACATTATATGGCACATTATCAATTATAATATTAATTTTAATACTTATATTATTGTTATTTGTCAATTTCTGTGTGATCAATTTGTGTGAGATTATGGATGTATCAATCAAACTTGAAAGATGTGGCTGAGATAACAGTCGGTAGAGCTGGTCTGTCCATAATTACAAGGTAAAGGTAAAACTTCTTTTTGTCTTGCTTCACTTAATCTGAGAGTATAGATCTATGGAGTAATAAAAGGATAATTCTTAACTTTTGATTGTTTTGTGGTAAATTTTCCCAAGTTCGCTTAAAAAGGAGAAATGATATGAAATAGTGAAGATTTTTAAATAACAAAATTAAACTCTGATTAACATCTACCAGCTTTTTTGTATTTAAAATGATCAAAACCGATGCTGAAGTCATGCTGCTGGTAAACTTTCCTTGCCCATGTCCCTTTTCACACCAACTTGCGTCACCCTCTCCATGTTTCTCTAAGGTCTGGCCACATTGATCTTTTTGCAATTTTCAAGCACATATATCTACTCATGTTTTAGGATAATACTCATATTTGTTTTTGTTGTGTATTAGATCTCAATCTACTCCAACCTTTTTTTAAGGGAAATATTTCCTTAACTGCTATGTAATTTGGGTTCCCTTTAATACATTGTCTCATAATGTCTTCTGTTTCTTTCATAGCAATCACCATCATTTGTACAGACATTTTTGATAAAACCATTGCTAACAAACTTCTCTCAATGGACTCTAAATTATGAAAAGTAATGTACATGATTGCTGTGTTCACTACCATTCAGTGAGTTAATGAACTCATGCAAAGTTTGCTACTTTGCAAATACCCAATAAATGTCTACTCAGTGACTAAATATTGTGTTATTTACATGAATACCATATCCTTCTAGGAATTATCTTTTTTTATGTGTAGTTTACAGAATGCCTAATGTAGTCAGTATATTGTTTTAAATATATAAAAATCAATAACTTTTTCATAACAAACATTTTTTGAGCATGATAACATTTGCCTGGGAGATATATATATATACATACATACATACAGGGATTGAACTCAGGAGTACTCAATTACTGAGCCACACCCCCCATCTCTATTTTGTATTTTATTTAGAGACAGAGTCTCACTGAGCTGCTTAGCCTGTTGCCATTGCTGAGGCTGGCTTTAAACTCATAATTCCCCCTCTCAGTCTCTTGATCCACTGGGATTACAGGTATGTGCCACAGTGCCTGGCAAATTATTACATTATTTTTTTAGCTCAGTTTCCTATTGTGCAAAATTAAAGTGTGTTAGCTTATCTTGAAGTCTTTGAGGAAATAATTATCCTTATTTTTCAAATATTCTACCTTCCAGTCAATGCTAGTCCTTTTAACTTGAGGAAAAGCAATTTTTTTTAACAACAATTTAACAAACTTGTTAATAGAACAATTATATAGTTCCAGACAATCTCAATTTCATGAAAAAAAACTGTATTTTTTTCAGAAAATAAGAGAAAAATAACTGGATATTATTAAGAATATAAGTCTGATATTGAAGATAAATTTTATCTTTTGACTAGACTTCAGAGAACCTTGCTAAAATTTAAACTGATAAGCTGATATATGAATGTCAAGAGATTTCTTAAGTAACCACAGCCATATTCTGGTTAAGTAGGAAAGGGGTCTGATTGAAAAGCTCATATTTTCTCTAAAAGTACTTGACTCATACCAATTTCATACAAGATAGAAATCTGCTTGATGATTTGAGCTATCATTTACACACTTTTTGTCACTCAAATTTTAAGCTGATACTCCATACTTTTATCCTGATAGAAAGCACAAAAAATGATATGTTGAGGAATAATGACCTATTATTCTTTTGTTTAAAAATAATAGATCATTCCTAAAATGAGAAAGAGACAAAATTAATAAAATACATTTTGACATATTTTATTAAAAATTAAGTGTCTTCACACATCTGCATTCATAATGACATTCCAAAGGGGAAAAAAATCTTACTTGGAGGTCAGAATACAAGATAAGAGAAACTCAGGCTCATTAACATCTGAGAACATATCTGTTGCTGATTTAATTAAAGATCATGGAATAAATTGTGCAGTGTTCCTGAAAGATACACTTTTATAAAACCTAACTTGTACTGTGAGCCTTCTTTCTTACATGCAAGTTCAATTCTGTGTGTGTTAAATTTTTTTACATGAAAAAAAGAATACCATATGCACAAATAAAATGATTTAAAATATGAAATCAAATTTTATTTTTGTATAATGTATCTATATGAATATATACTTATAACTCAAGATTTTCAAGATCTTATGTTTAAAGATCGAAAATCAAATTTTAGTAGCCCTTTCAAAGTATGTTATTTGACTACATAGATTGATCTGGCTGATTTTTGTAAGTTGAAAGAAAGAAAGTTCTTTCTTTTATCATCACATTTTATATTGTCCTTATAGGAGATCGTATATGAAAAGTGTTATCTGAAGATAAATATCTACCCTGATTCTTCACAACATAAACAAACATAATATACTTAAATGTTAATTAGGTCTGTCTTATTCTACTTTCTTAGTATTTATTCTTTACTTTGATATGGAGAGGCATTCCAGGTGATGAATAGAGAAATATAGTAACAAAGGGGACATAATTATGGTTTAGTATTGTTTTTAAGAAAACATCCCCAATAATTTTCTTTATGGACCTGAAATTCCTGCTGCTTTTTGTGCTCTTGCTTGAGGTTACTTCAAAGAGTGGAGAGGAGTAGGACACATGGAAATGAGACAGAGAAAGAGATTCCTATTGCTCTGTAGTACAGTGTTAAGTTCTGGTATTGTGATGCATCCTACTTCACTCTTCTTGCTTAGGATTGCTTTGATTATTTCGGGTCTTTTATTTCTAGAAATGAACTTATGACTGCTTTTTCTATTTCTAGGAAAAATGTCACTGGGATTTTAATGGGAATTGCATTAAAACTATATAAGGTTTTTGGTAGTATGACCACTCTGACATTGTTAAGTTTGTCTATGGAAGGCCATGGAATTCATTTGGAGAAATAAGAGACCCAGAATAGCCAAACCAATCCTTAGCAAGAATAGTAAAGCAGGAGGCATCACAATACCACACCTTAAATTATACTACAGAGCCATAGTAACAAAAACAGCATGGTATTGGCACCAAAACTGGCACAGACCAATGGTACAGAACACACAGAGACAAACCCACATAAATGCAGTTATGGGCCAAAACATTCATTGGAGAAAAGATAGCCTCTTCAACAGACAAATGGTACTGGGAGAACTGGAAATCCATATGTAGAAAAATGAAATCAAATCCCTGACACCCTGCATAAAACTCAAATCAAAGTAGATCAAAGACTTAGACATTAGAACATAGACCCTGACCCTAATACTAGAAAAAGTGGACCTAAACCTTCACCATGTAAGCTTAGGAACTGAATTCCTTAACAAGACTCCTAAAGTGCAAGTAAAATCAAGAATCAATAAATGGGTCTGGGCACAATGGTACAGGCCTGTAATCCCAGCAGCTCTGGAGGCTGAGGCAGGAGGATCACAAGTTTAAAGATAGCCTCAGCAACAGTGAGGCACTAAGCAACTCAGTGAGACCCTGTCTATAAGTAAAATACAAAATAGAGCTGAGGATGTGACTCATTGGTTGAGTGACCCTGAGTTAAATCTATGGTACAAAAAATAAATAAATAAATGGAATGGATTCAAACTAAAAATCTCAGCAAAGAAAATAATCAATAACTTGAAGAAAGAGTCTACAGAATGGGAGAAAATCTTTACCACACACACCTCAGATAGAGCACTACTCTACAGGAATATAAAGAACACAAAAAAATTGAACACCATAAAAACAAATAGCCCAATCAATAAATGGGTGAAGGAAATGAACAGTTCACAGATTGATAGACAAATATATAAAAAATGTTTGAAATCTCTAGCAATTAGAGAAATGCAAATCAAAACTATCCTAAGATTTCATCTCACTTCAGTCAGAATGGCAATTATCAAGCATACAAGCAACAATAAATGCTGGGGAGGATATCGGGAAAAAGGTACACCTACATATTGCTGGTGGGACTGCAAATTGGTGCAACCACTCTGGGAAGCAGTATGGAGATTCATCAGAAATGTTGGAATGGAACCACCATTTGATCGAGCTCTCATACTCCTCAGCTTATACCCAAAGAACTTAAAATGAGCATACTATAGTGACATAGCCATGTCAATGTTTACAGAAGTTCAATTCACATTAACCAAACTATGAAATCAAACTAGGTGCCCTTTAACAGATAAATGGCTAAAGAAAATGTGGCATATATAAATGTAATGAAATATTACTGCGCCTTAAAGAAGAATGAAATTATGGCATTTGCCAGTAAATGGATGGAGCTGGAGAATATCATGCTAAGCAAAATAAGTCAATCTGAAAGAAAATCAAAGGCCTAATATTTTCTCTCATATTCAGATGCTAATTCACAATAAGAGGTGGGGGCTAGGGAAAAATAGAGCTACATTGGGTTAGACAGAGGGGAGTGAATGGAAGGGAGGGGATATGAGGGTAGGAAGAATGGTAGAATGCATGAGACAATATTACCCTATGTGCATATATGATTATTCAAATGGGGTGATCCTACATTGTGCACAACTAGAAGAGGATAAGTTGTACTCCATTTATATATGATGTGTCAAAATTCATTCTACAGTCCTACATAAGTAATTAGAACAAATTTAAAAAATAAAATTTCTAATCTTAGGTTGATGTCTTCATACCTACCTTTCTTTACTCTTAATTACTAGGTTACAGGACTGGGGTTGTGTCTCAGTGGTAGTGTTTACCGAGCACATTTGAGGCACAGGTTTGATCCTCAGCACCACATAAATATAAACAAATAAAACAAAGGTATTATGTCCATCTATAACTAAAAACAAAATATTTTTTTAAAAAAATAACTAGGTTATATATTGTCAACAGCAACATGTATATATACTGTGTTTGGGTAACCAATAAAATGCTTTTCTTTCTCTGAGATCATGGTTACCTAAGCAATTACAGTTTTGCAACTTTACAACCTTGTCCTCATTTTCTTAGGAGGCACAGTCTCACCTCCACCACAGGTATTTCTAATGAGGTCAACTCCTACTTCCTAAGGAGACTTTCATATTTGGAGTTAACAGGATTTCAACAGTTGAAAATCCATGCAATATGGAGAAAGCAATGCCAGATTGTGTATGTTCTAAATGTACTTTTCATACATGTTTGATAAGAAACAAATTTTTTTTGACTTATTGTGTTCTTTAAAGATCTGAAATTGCTATTTTATTGCAGTAAAAGGCATTGTCAATGAAACTAAGCACACTGTTGTTTAGGGACAAAACACAGTCCTAAAGTTGGATGAGCCCTAAAAGAGGGTGGTGATGTGAAGGGGTCAAATTTTGGAGAATAAAAGTAATTATCATCAAGGTTTCAAACTGAAAAATCGTTCTTAGAAATTTGACACGAAAAATCTACCTGTGTCTGGTGCCAACACCTTAGGACCAAGAAAAATCACCACTTTTCTTTGTTCTGTTACACAAGAATCATGAAAATTTACAAATAGAATAGAATAAAAGTCTTGAGACTCAACAGAAATAGGGATGTAAAACTGGCTCTTTTATTTTTGTTAATAATAGAAGGTATAGCATTTCTATGGAAATAGAGAATAAGCGGCTGTTCCCAGGTATTATTTCTATATGATAGCTTATGTTACAGAGTCTATTTTAATTTGAATAAATATAAGAAAATTTGATTATGTTTTCTTAATTCTTAAGAGAATAACATTCAGAGGACCCAGAGAAGAGAAAACAGAGTAAAAAGACATATGCAGTTAAGATTACCTACTGTATACTCTACTAGAGGAGTTACTCATCTTAATTTACCAGTAAAGAGACTCTAAGAAAGACAACATTATCTCTATTTCAAGAATCATGTAGATTCAAGAATAATAGAAATTCAAACATTTATCCATGTATTCACCATAGAGACAAAGTAGGAATCAAACTCAGTATTTTGAAAATCAAATTCCATTCATTCTAGTATACTGCCATTTCGGGGGAAGCTACATAATTTTCAGAACACATATGAACTGGATATATGTGGCATTTTTTTCAAAAAGCAGGAATAATATCATTATGGATATGAAACTTTAAAATTTTATTTTTTCTATGGTCTCTTTCTTAACTTATGATAGTGTTTTATCTATGATTTCAAGTTATTCTGAGCAAAAAAAAATTAAAACTATATTTATTAGCATGAATTTTCTGGTCATCTTTAAATTACACAATTTTAAAAGACAAATATAAAAAACACTTAATTTTTATGAAAGATCACCACAAAGATACAATTTGTATTGTATTATGCAAGTATATCTACTTTATAGTTACCAAAAGACAAAAATGCTCCACAAAAAAAGCTGAACTATTCTTATATCATTTCAGGATATATGAATATGCTACCAACACTCTACTTCAAATTTATTGATGATTAGGAAAGGATAAAAACAAAACAAAATAATGAGTTTCCTTATCTTTTCTTTTACTTGTTATTATTTTTAACACATATAGTTTATTGTTACATGGAAGTAATATAAGAAAGGACATGGGTAGGTCCTTGTTTGTTTCAGGATTCATATTTGTTAGAATGTCATCATTTTTCGTATTTAAAAATACCATGGCTTACATGGAAAGAGTAGCCTCTCTTGTGCCTCATACTACTCTCAGACTTATTGAGTTTCCACACATTTTGAATGCCATGAAGTCCTATTCTCATAAGTTGCTATAGCCATTGCAAGTGAAAGATTTTTTAAGAAATGACAGAGATATTGCTTGCATTTTCTCTGCTCATGCACACAACATATTGTCTTTGTTTACAAAAAATGTTGTTTTAATAATTTTTTTATGTTATAGCCAAAACACCAAAAAGAATAACTTACAGAAGGAAAAGTTTATTTGGAGCTCATGGTTTCAGAGGTCTCAATTCATAGACAGTAGATTCCATCACTCTGTGTCCAAGGTAAGGCAGAACATTCTGGGGGAAGGACTCTGTGGAGAAATGTTACTCAGCTCACAGCAGGACTAGATAGCTGATAGAGAGAATAGGGAAGGCACCACAGAGAAGACACACCTTTCCAGGGCCTGCCACAAGTCACCAACCTTCTCCAGCCATGCTCCCACCTGCTTAGTGACCACCTAGTCAGTTCATTCAAACAAGGATAGAGTTATTAGGTTACAGATATCATAATCTAATCATTTTACTAAAAATATTCTTGCATTAATATAGAAACTTTCAGAGGACACCTCATTTCCAAATCAAAACACATGTTGAAGAAATTAAGACATTGGATTGAAATTCAACTAATAAATTCAGAACAGCAAGAACACATAAGAGAAGTAATACATAATTATATTGATCATATATCACTGAAGCCACACAGGTGGTGTGTTTTTTTTTAAAATTCTGAATAATGAGGTAATATAGGACAAGTACAGCAAATGCCAAAAGTAGGGAGTAAGCAAATTGTATAATAATGTACCCTCTTGGAGAGGGCTGGTAACCAATTTGATGGAATCAATTTGTATCCTGAAGGTTTAGTGAATAGCCAAGTGTGATTAAGTATTTTAATAGATTGATAGTGATTAAATAAATTTAGTTAAATCCTGGAATTAAATAATCATTTTTTATAGAACTGTGCATGATAGTAAAGGAATTTAGTGGTTTTAGTGGTCAATAAGCAGAAGATGAGTACAGGGAATTTATATGATCCACCCATTATTACCTCCATGTTAAAAATAAAGTTTTGAGATGGAGAAGTAAAAGGGATTTAAACCCACTAAATATAGATACTTTGGTCTATTAGAGCCAATCAGTTTATGTGCTTCTAAGTAGCATAGATAAAATTGATTGACTATTGTGAGCACTCAGAAAGTTAATGTAAAAAAAAGTTATTTTACCAAAACACAATTGCAAATGAAGAGTCATGTTCTTAGTTGAAATTTCCTGTATTTCTCAAAGACAAGAACAACTAAGAAAATGGACTAGATTAAACAAATTATGTTTAATAAACAACCCTAAATTTTATTCCAGCTTTACATTAAACTGGTTATAATTTCATATGCATTAACAAAAGTAACTGCTTAAATATTTGTATATGAAAAAAGAAAGACAATAATGTTCTAAATCAATTTATATTCCCCAGGTTTGATGAGTGTATTAATAATACCTCCATGTGCTCAACCATTCCTCAAAATCTGTTAGTGAATATGTACGTGTGTGTGTGTGTGTGTGTGTGTGTGTGTGTGTGTGTGTGTGTACACATGTGCATGCCCATGATTGTGTGAGTACAATTTCAGGAAAAAAATTGGCATACCATAACAGGTAATGTAGCATGTTTGTTTCTAATTTGACTGATCTACTGAATTCCTTCTATGAGAATATAGAATTATTTTCTTTGTAGGCAAAGAAAATGTGATCTTGACATGGTTCCATTTAAAAAAAGATGGTGATGAAATAATTGCCATTCTGCTATTTTCTAAATGGATTTAAAAATCATGCAATATGAAATGTTAAAAGTGTGAAAGAAAGAGTTGTGTATGATTAGGGGGTACTATAAAGTGAATGGTTGTATACCCCAAGAATTTGTGCAATGGAAATTTGAGCCTTGGGGGTTGACAAGGTCATGAACATGAAGCTCTAATGGATGAGATTGAGTCCTTTATGATAGAGACCACATAGTGCTCCCTTGCACCTTTCAAGATTTGAGTTCACATAGCACTTTCAATTATGAAAAAGACAGCCCTCTGTGAATTAGAAAGTGAGTCAGCATTGAGTCATCTGCTATCTTGAGCTGGAATTCGTGACCTCCCGAAATATTAAAAGTAAGTCTTTATTGTTTACAAGCCACACAATTTATAGTATCTTCTTATAGAAATTGAAAGAACTAAGGCAGGAGAGATACAGAAATGAAAGAGAAAGATTTGGAGGGAGTTGCCAAAGCAGAGAGAAAAATAGTGATAAAGTGGTACCTTAGTCAGGCAATCTAGTAATGTTCTTGTTATTTTATTTTTCTGGTTTTATAGATTATGAATAACAACAATTTATGAAAGATTTTTGGTAAATGATCACAATAAAAATTAATGCATGTTGCATTTGAACTACCTAAGAGCATACTTTTGGGGCAGAATAAAACCAATTAAGTTGAAACTAAATTCGGCTTATGTAAATATATTTAGAGAAAAACTCAGTCAACCAACTGAAAGTATTGAATTGAGAAATAAATATATTATGGTTAATATTAACTCATGGCTTTTCCTCATGCTGCATACAAATTTTCAGTATGAGTCTTAAAAGTAAGTCAACAAATAATAGCATTCTTATTTATGAAGTATGTATAGAAAGATGAAGTACAAATAAAGATGCAATATTAGGGAAACTATTTTATTTAATATCATAATACATAATACAAGTGTGAATATATATATATATATATATCCACCCTCTGGGAAAGGAAAAGCACTGGTTTAACATTATGACTTACAGTTTGTATTTCATTTGTTTCAATTCAGGCACAGTTGACAAATGTGTCATTAAAATAATTTCTAAACTACATAACTGTAGGCTCTATCTAGTTTCTTGTTCACATTGTGTACATAGTAATAATAATAATAATAATAAAACAACTGCTAAGGGCCTGCTCTGTACAAGGCACATGAAAAGATGAAGGTAAAGCAAAGGTAATCTGTTTATTTCAGAGCTACCAGCAATTTATAGAGAAAAGACTTTAGCCTTTCTAAAACAGAAAAATAGAAAATATTGCAGACTTTCATAACTGAATGTAAGGTGTTCGGTTAGTGTTCTTTTGATGCTTTAATAGTTCCAAAAACTTAATTGTTTAAAATAAAACAAATTATTAACTAATAACAGTGTGAGTCAAATATGTGTAATGGATTTTGCTAGGCTGAGACCTAGGTCTTTGCAGGGCTGTGTTCCTTTTGGAGGGTCTAACAAAGAATCCATTTCTAGCCCTTTCCAGTTACCAGAGGTCACTGGAGGTCACACCAATTCAGCCAGCTCTTTCATCCCCAAAGTCAGATACACTGAGCCGAGTCATTTTTTTCTCACATTGTGTCACTATCACCTTCTTTTCTACCTCCTTCTACTTTTAAAATTCCTCTCTTTATGTTGTGTCTCAATAAATAATTCAAATTAATCTCTCAATTTAAAGAATGTCTAACAACTTTTATTCTCCTTTGCCACATAATGTAACATGTTCACAGTCTCTAGGGATTAGGTCTGGGCATCTTTGAGGGTCAATATTCTACCTAACAAGTATATTTTATAAAATCTTGATAGCAGAAATGATAATAGCTGTCACCTGAAATAGTAGGAATGAGCTTTGCAAAGGTCATGATACTTCCACATGCTCTGATGTGTGTGTAAAATATAGGTCAGCTATGTAAACTGAAAATACTAGATAGCAAATTCCTTTAGTCCATATTATTAATTAATAAAAATTCAGAACTAGCAGCTACTCTATGAACTATAAAGATAAAACTTACATTATATGTATTTTCGTCTATCACATCTAAACCAAATAGTTATTGAAGACAATATTTTCTGATACTAGTTTCAGAGTAAGCTCAGATTTTGGCAGAGCTAACATAAGGCTGTTAAGTGGCACATGTTGTTTTATATGGCACAATATAAGACTAAAGCATATTCAGAAGACTACATGAGTACCTATGATCTCAACTATTTTCAATGAAATCTTATTATTTCAATTCATTCTATAGTACTTTAATTTCTGAAGTTGACAATATTCAAATAAATACTAAAATTTCAATTAATTTAAGTAGGAAATTATTTTTTAAAATATAAATACACTGAATAAAAAAATAACACTGAATTTTTTAAATGCTCCTAACTTTAGATGTATCTGAGTTGATATCCACTTTTTTCTTTGTTTTAATCCAGATGTTTGGTGTTCATGCTGGAAAAAAATAAATTGGTCCTTATCTTCTGAACACTGGAACAGATCTCAAATCTAGATGAATGACACAATTACCTGGATAAATAATCCATTTTTCTAGAGTGACAATCTGCCCTAATGTTTCAATAGTGCTGCTTTCAAAATGTGAAATAAGATGCCCAAATGTACACTTTAGTCCCTGAAACAAGAGTTAAAGAAAGGTGTCCTGTTATCAGATTTAATGTAGAACAAATATAAATCATAAAAATCAATTATTATTTTTAAGTGTACTTAAATGACATAAATTAATGAGAACATATCCTTATTTAATGTATTTCTGATATATAAAACAATGACATTTTTATCTTTTCCCCTAACTCTGTTTAGCGTCTTTGATCAAAATGTCTTCAGTATAAAATATATTTTCAACAAAAGGTAAGCAGTGACAGAATTTAATTTTCATTTATCATGTCAAACAACTGATATATTTATGTATTCCCTGGAGCATTATATTACATGTTTTAGCTGGTCATCTGAGACTAATTTATATATAAATATTACTATATAACAGATTGACAGTCATAAATGCAATAAGATTTTATTTAAATAAATAGGATACTTTAATTTTAATTAAATGAATAATATACTTTAATCCAAGTATGGATAGACAAATGAAAATATAGCATGTGATACTGATACCTCAAAGACTTTGCAGAAATTGACCCAGATCTTGGGTCTTTAAGTGAATTTCCAGAAGGTCAGAAACAGATACTTTGTAATTAGATTACTTTAAAAATCTGTACCATATTTACTCATTTTATATTTTCATTACTAGCCATAATTATTCATTTGATTTTATAAAAACAAAAGAGACTTCACAAAATGAGATATTATTTTATTTTCTGGATGTAGGTTCAGGCTTCTAGCTATTATTTACTTTCAGCATTACAAATACTTATTGACAATTAGTTTTGCTGACAATTCTTTTGGATTTGGACAGTTGAAAATTATTTGTTCTTATTTGAAGGTAATCTCTCTTTGTTATAGCTTCTAGGTATTTTCTTTTTTTGTAGGTAGTCTTTTTTATTGTGGTTTCTTTCATCAATTAAAAAAAAATAATATTTCATTTTCTTTTTCTCCATTATTTGGATTGAGAAACCGACTGTCTTCTTACCTAACACATGTTTTTAGTTTTGGGCTGCTTTTTTGTTATTTTTTAACCATTTTATTGTGATGTGTCTGTCTTGTCATATTTGTTTTATCTTGTTGTAGGTTTTTGAGCTCCCTGATTCTGTGAGTTGATATGTCTTGGAAACTTGAGATACTTTTGGTTATTATCTCTTCAGATATTTTTTCCTATTATCTCTTTGAGTTCATTTTGGATCATTCCCATTGAAATATCCTGAAGGTCATTAAAACTTTCATCAAATGGGCCTAGGTTACCCTTACAACCCCAGATAGTTTCCTTACTTTGATTTATTTATTTTAATGAATACTTTTAATTTCTCTTCTACCCTTCTCAAATTCTGTGGATCCCTATTCCGTGAGAATCTGGTATTCTTGCCTGTGCCCATAAGCAGATAATGTGTCATACTTTGTGAAGTCCTTGGATAACCTGGATATGAATATGAATTAATTATTTTGTTCTTTAGTAAATTATTATCATAAACTTAATAATGGACTGAGGATTAGGGTTAGTGGACTGTACTTAGGACCCCCCAGAATTCTAAGCTTTAAAAGTAATTAAAATGTCAGTTATTCCTTCTTACCCTCCATTTTATTTGATCTGTTGTATTTAATCTGTCATTCAGATAAAAAAGTAAATATTGATTTAGTTTGGGGAGGTTTCTTTATTGCCTAATATGTTTTTAAAATAAGTTTTCAATTTATCTAGCTTGGTCTCCATAGTAAATCTTTTGTGAATTTCTATAATTCGAACTTGAAAATATCCAATGTTCATGTAATTTTAGTAACTTAAAATGTGTGTAATTTTCCCTTTAATTCATTAAAATTTCTATAATAATTGTGTGCTATTGAATTTAATATTCAAAATGTAAATATAGTCTACAAGAAACAATATGGTATAATTTCTTACATACAAAAAATTAAATATAAGTTTAAAAAAGAAACAAACACAAGAAGAATGATAATAATATTGGGCAGTGTTGAATTGTGTGTAACAGATAAATTTAATGTTAAGCCCTACCAGGAGGCAGAGAGAAAGGCTTTTATCCTATGCCTGACTGTATATCCCATTGCTCCATGGGAAACCCCCCACCCACTGCAATGTGCACAAACTTTCATTTCAACCACTTTGCAAGGTGTTGGCTTAGACTCCCGAGAAGCCTAGCAGGCAGCAGGTCCATGTCTGGCTGGGAAGAGCATGAGGAGAACACAAAAGAAGGAGGAAAATAAAGTAATGTATTTTGCCAATGAACTTGCAGACCCTGAACTTCATGCAAAGGGGAAAGTTTAAAACAATGTATTTTGGTGGAATCTCTGTAGCCCGCACCTCACCTCCCCAGCATGCTTTCTCCCTAATGCCCATTCTCATTGCCATCTCTGCCCTTTACTACGTGGACCCTCTTGGCTGTCTTTGTCCTCCTCTTGGACCCACCAATCATCTGGACCCACCAGTCTTACGGCCTAGGCATGACATATGTATACCATGTGTAAACACCACTCACCATTAACAGCACCATCTAATGAGAATCAGTGTCACAAGGGTAAGCTTCAAAGTGGCTTAGGGATGGAAGTGCCTGGAATAAAAGCTGACTTGATGTCCCAATTAACACATTTCATAATTCTATTTCCTGCCCTTGCAGGTTTGCAGTCACCTCCCTCTAATTTCTGTGAGAGACAGAGATGGGGTTGATAGAGAGGAAGGAACTTAGTAATGTGATAGTTTTGTGGATGACTTGATACACAGGCTTGAATTATGCACATTAGGCAAATTAGGGAATGAAGGAGGAAGACAAAAAAGACAGAAGGACAGTAGGAGAAAATGTCATCCCGAGTAATAGTATTAATATAGATTGAGGCTTGGCTTGTGAGGGTGGCTGGAAAAATTGAGAGCAGAAAAAAACCAGCCACATTGACTTTTATTTCAGGGTGGAAGAGAGAAACTATTGCCAGACACTTTCTTCTCTGCTGGGGACAAACTAGCTATGGGGCTGCTCAATAAGATAACGGGGTGGCCTCCATTTTGGCCCAACCTGTTTATTGACTCTAGTGAAGGTCTTTGATGGAAATAAAGCTAAATACACAGAGAACCTGGGCAAGGTCAGCTTGGAAGACATGGTGGTCTCTGAGAGTGTTCAAAGAACTTTGAAACGTCTCTATGGACTGGGCAGCCTGAAAGCCCACCCTAGGATGGCTTCTTCCAGGGCTGCCTAGCCCCATCTTATTCACACAGGCAAGTGCTTGCAGAGGGCAAAGCAGGCCCTGCTGAACCCATTGGCACACACAGATTTTCAGAGGCCAGGGCCATGGGGAACAGAAGACCCCCCCCCTCCACCTGAGCCATCTCTGGCTTCATTTCCCTGCCTCCAGTTTCTCCCCAGTTTGTTCCTGTCCTCTGTTCAGCTTACACACACCTCTTTACTAATCTTTCCAAGCCATGAAACCCATCTTATCCCTTCTCACTTAAATATCTGTCATGGATCACCAGTCCTATGTCTGGTCACCTGAGCATGGCATTCCAGACCTGTCATAACCAGAAGAGCTTTCTCTGGAGCCCTGCCATCTTCCCCTCACATCTGAGACTTTCACCCAAGCCCAGATCTCCCCAGTCTACCAGTTCCTTTGCTTCTACATGGATGCACACCTGCTGTGGTACTGGGCCTTCCTTTGGCTTAGGTCTCCCCCACTCCTTTGTTTTTTCCAGTGGGCTCTCTGTCTACCCAGGTCAAGTCAAAGTTCAAGAGGCTCCTTGCTTAAGCTTTTCCAGGCACTTAAGTTGCCTTTGCATGTTCCTGAGGACCTCTCTTTGAATCTCTGCATTCTCACAGTTCTCACTGCTTTGTAAACATTTGTCTGTGTGTCTGGTTTTCCTAGGGCTGCAGCTCCCAGAAGATAGAGAGAGGAGAGGACAAGTGGCTTCAGTTTCTGTATATCTGCAGTGTCTCACATAACATAGACCTTCAATCAATGAGCAGAGAAGAAAGAGAGGGAGAGAGTAAGAGACAGAGGAAAGAGTGTGCAGGAAGAAGGGGAAACATGTATAGCATTGTTATCTGTGTCACAATGCTATTGTCATTTTACATGGCCAGCCAGTTAAAGACAAGATGGGCCGAGTTCACTTTAGAACTTCCTCAATGTACAGATGTTAGCCAGGCTACATGATGCATCTAGTGACTGAGAGCTAACCTAGGCTTTGTAGATCCAGATCTCCAAAAGTTGAATCCCATTGAAGTCACTGCCACTGGTGAGGTTATGTGAGCTTCAGCTCTATTGTCAGCAAAATGGTAGGAAGGTACTGAGGATTCAACAAGGCAAAGTACTTGAAGGACTTTGCCCAGAGCCTGGTACATAGCACATGATCATTAAAAATTAACAGACTGGTCTCAGCCTGGGAAAGCTGCCATTATTACAGATCCCCCATGGATGGCCTCTTACAAGCCTTTCCTGCCCAGATTCTTCCCCATGATCTAAACTTCTCATTCTCTTTGCTGCCTGGATAGATATGTCAGGGAATGGCCCAATAGCCACTGGGATCTTGGTGATCAGGAAACATTGTCACTGTCACACAAATATCCACCAAAGCACCTTGGCTATATCATTGTCTTAGAAGCAGAAGACTTAGCAAGGATTCATAGATCTGAAAGCAGGAGGCTCAGTTCTTCCACTGTGATCTGTCAGCCTGGAGAACCCAGAATGGGTACTGAACCCATGCACAGGGGCTTCCCATCAAGATAATATTGTGTTTTCCCCTCATGTTTGTAGGGTGTGGTGTCCCTTCCTGGAGCAGCAGTGCCTCCTCCCAAGCCTGTCTGTGTAAATGTTGGCACAGCAGCCCAAGAAACTTGGTGGCATTTCCAGGTTTATTTGTTAAGACCTTCTTGGGAGTTGGGGAAGAAGGTGTACTGGTTTTCTCTTCATCACCGAAATACAACAGGAAGTCCAGAGATATTAGACCAGTGTCACTCTTGCAGGCTGTGCAGATCCAGTTCAGGACAAAGGACATATTCCACTGCACTCATGGTGTCAGAGAGATATTTCCAGCTCCAGCTCTCTCCAGGCACTGGCTTCCACTGAAGTGCCCCCTCTGCTCAAGGCTACATCTTCTTCCAAAACAGCAGGCCTCCAAAGACTGGTAAAGCCTGGTAATAATAACACAGACCCTGGCCACACTCAGAGTGATGGCCCATCTTCAGAGTCCTCACAGGGTTGGCTGATGGCTTTATTGAGGTTCATCACAGCCCAGTCTCTCTCACTATGATACTTGCTTTTTTTAGGGATCCTGCTGTTAGGTACAGAAGCCAGGGCCTCATGCACATGGAAAGCACTCGGCCATTGAGTGACATCCTCAGCCTCCAGCCCCAATCCTTTTCCTCCCTCCCATCCCATTAAATGTCCTGAACATTGTCCATCCCAGTAGTTGCTTCCTGGGGAATCTGCAACCTCCAGCCCATACCAGGAGGAAGGGAACAAGGTGAGGCTACAACACAAGAGCCAACACTCTTGATGATGACATCTGTGGTCTATTTCTATGGTGTTGGGCCCTGAATCAGGATCTGGGAATGAAGTCCTTCACAGATGACCCTGTACTCCATGTCTTCCATGTTTGAAAGGTGCCAGGTACCAGACTTATAATTACTGACAGGAGTGCTAACCTTACTTCAGGAAGAGAGGACAGGATGTTTGAGTTGTCTTGTTACACAGCAAGAGCTGACTGTAACATTCTCCTCTAGTAGGAAAACATTCCAGATACACATGCATACCCAATAGCTCAAATTTATTGAGTACCAATACTGTGCCTGGCTTTGTCCTCAGTGTTGTTGCTCATTTTCTGCAAGACATGTCAGGTCTTGATTTACATGTGCGTATACACCTAATCATATAATTAAAATTTAATCCAAATATTTTAAGTCCAGTTTTATCAGGACTTCCCCCTGCCATTAAAGTCTCTCTTATTTGTGTATTTAAGCACTGATGGCCCTGGCTACAAAGTCACACAGCCTGTCTACTAATCCCTGCCAAGAAGCAAGAGAGGTGGGGTGTTGGCCTGGGTGGGTCAGAGTTCCAGCGGCCCTGCTGCTGCCTGGAGCCAGTGCCTAGGGAGTAAAGGCTCCCTGACCTGTCAGACCTGTCATCTGCAGCAGCCAGGCCTTGGCACAGCAGGGAGGCCTGCTGCAGAAGCCCATGCCATGCATCACTGCAGCTGGGTCCACAACCTCAACTTCCCACTACTCAACCTCCATTGAGAAAATGGAAGTGGGGCAGACATGAATGAATGGTGGGAATATAGCATTAGATCATTTCCAAACCTGATTGGCCAAAATCTGGACCAATAGCATTGGTACATTTTTCGAACCCTAATTAGCATAACTTTGAGCCAATCACAGTAACCCAAGGGCTATATAAGACCCCGTGCCAGACACATTTCTCAGAAGATTGAAGACAGCAGAAGAAGACAGCAGAAGAGGAGAAGGGAGAAGGCAGCAGCGGCAGAGGAGAAGGCAGCGGAGGCGGCGGCGGCAGCGGTAGAAGCGGCGGCGGCGGCGGCGGCGGCGGCGGCGGCTGCGGCAGAGGAGGAGGCGGCGGCGGCGGCGGCGGCGGCGGCGGCGGCGGCGGCTGCTGCTGCGGCAGAGGAGGCGGCGGCGGCGGAGGAGGAGGAGGAGGCGGCGGCGGAGGAGGAGGAGGAGGAGGAGGAGGAGGAGGAGGCGGCGGCGGCGGCGGCGGCGGCGGCGGCGGCGGCGGCGGCGGCAGAGGAGGCGGCGGCGGCAGAGAAGACAAGGGCAGAGAAGATGCAGTGTGTTGAACTGCGAGTCTTCTACACTGATCTTCAACAAATACTTGGTCCATCTGGCCTGAGGATTCCATTCTTCGTGTTTGTGGGAGAAGACCTTTAAAAGAAAAAGACGTCGAGGGTGAGTTGCTGGGGTGTGCTGCTCTGCACAAAATACCTTATTTATTTATTTTTATGCGGTGCTGAAGATGGAACCCAGGGCCTAGCACGTGCCAGGTGAGGGCTCTACAGCTGAGCCACAACCCAAGCACCCCCCCACCCCAAGTCTTGAATGTTCTTATAGTGAGTTTTTCCTCTTTGTAGTTGTTCTTGTTATTGACAAATCTAAACGATGTTTTTGTCTTGTGAAAATTGTTTTTCCCAAAATCCAGTATATCCATCGTTGAGGTATCTGAAAGTTAGGCTTCAGGATCCTAATGTAAGATAACATTGGGTAGCTAGTACTAAGTTCAGGAGGAACCAGGAAAAAATATGAAGGGAAGGACAAAAAGAACCCCTGAAAAATGTAACCTGTCAGGTCTTGATTTACATGTGCTTGTACACAAAACACCATATGATTAAAATTTAATCCAAATATTTTAAATCTAGTTTTATCACCATTTTTCCTCACAAGTTAAAGTATATCTTATTTGGCTTTGAACTTATCAACGACTAACTAATTTTGCTAGAAATAATTTTAATATTTTCCTCCTTGTTTCATCTATTCATTTCATCATTTTCTTTCCATGTCTTTTACATTTGCCTTTACTTCATATTTAGTTTATTATTCTGAGAACATGAAGGAATTTTTTTTCAAATACTTGATTGAATTATCACATAAGGTTCTCATGAATGGGATATGCCATTCTGACCAAGATTTGATAGTTTCAAAGATAAAATTAACCTGTGGCACTTGAGAAAGGTAGATGTCTATGCAGTTTCTTACTTTCCAGGATCTTGGCTTCTATTGGATATTGATATTGAGCAATATCCCCATCCTCAACAATTTAAGTTACTCAGCATTAAAAGAATAAAATTATGGCATTTGCATGTGAATGGATGGAGTTGGACAGTAACGTGCTAAATGAAATAAGTCAATCTCTAAAAACCAAAGGCAGAATATTCTGATAAGTGGATGCTGATCCATAGAGGAGAGGGGTTAGACATGGAAAAAATGAAGAAATATACTGTTTTTAACTTTAAAATACAATAATCCTTTGTTGGTATTCATTCAATTTCTTTAATATATACAGTACCATTCAGATCATCTACTTATTTTTGTAGTAGGCATTTTGGTAGATTTTGTCTTTCAAGAAATTATTCCATTTCATCTAGGTTTTCAAATTTCTGATTACATAAGTATTCATAATATTACTTTATTATCCTTCTAACATTCAGAGAATATTTAGGAATGGCCTCTTTTTCATTTCCAATATTAGTAATTTATTATTCCTCTCCTTCTCTCTCTCCTTTTAGCTACCTTGATTAGATTCTTACAAATTTTATCTTTTCAAAAGACCATCTTTTTTATTATTAATTTTCTCTTTTGGTATCCTGTTCTCAATGTCATTGAGTTCTGCTCTAATTTTAATTATTTCTTTTTTTCCTTTTATTTAAGATTTAGTCTGCTTTCCTTTTTCTGGTTTCCTAAGAGAGAAGCTTAGGTTATTGATTTCAGATCTTTCTTCTTTAATATATGCATTCAACATTACCAATTTTCCTGCTGTTTTTAATGTTCCCCACAAATTTTTATAACTTGTAATTTGATTTTTGATTATTTTGAAATGGTTTTAAATTTCTCTTGAGATTTCGTATTTGTCTCATGTCACTTTAGAAGTCTTTTTTTTTTTTTTTTTTTTTTTTTACCCTTCCAGTCAGTATTCAGGGCTTTTCACTATCTTCCTATTGTCAGTTTCTAGTTTATTCATTGTGATCTGAGATTAGGCAGTGTAATTTCTACTTGTATGATTGTTAAGGTGTATTTTATGATCCAGAATGTGGTTTGATTTGGATGGTTTTTCATGTGAGCTGGAGAGCAAAATGTATAATTGTATATATGTGAATTAAATACAGCTAATTAGTATTAGCACAATGGAGTCAGACTAATTAAAAATAAGAAAAAATTGTTTTTGCATTTTTCTTTCACTTTGTCTAATACTCATCATGTCTTTATGTAGATTTGTTTTCTGAGCTGTGATATTTTCTTTTCCTCTGAGGCATTCCTTTTAATACTTCTTGCAGGGCAAGGTATACTATCAAAGAGTACCTCAATTTTTGTTGAGAAAGTCTTGATCTCTGCTTCACATTTGAAGGATAATTTTACTGAATACAGAATTTTATTTGGGTGGTTTTTATATTTCAAAGCTTTAAATATGTTGCTGTGTTTTTTTATTTGTAAGGTTTCTTAACAATGTCTGATAAATTCCATGCTTTCTCCTAAAGAGCTAAGGTGTTTTTTTTTTTTTAATAGAACGTCTTTCAATTTATTTTTCTTTATATTTGGTTATCCACAGTTTGAATATGGTATGCTTAAGGTATTGATATTTTTTACATTTATACTGATTGATGTTTTAAGAGATTTCTATAAAGATCGGATGAACATGGTAAGGAAAATTAAGATTTATAAGTTAGGTATAAAGCTATCAAATAGATATGGTCCATGATGGAACATGGACGATATGTAATTTGAAATGTTCCAATTACTACATATAAAATGCTGGAAATCATAGTAACTATGAGTGGTAATGGCTATATTAATTAGACCATGGTGATCAATACGTGATATGTGCACATATGTGTGTATACATACGATCGTTTTGCATACCTGAATATATATAGATTTATGTGCTGATTAAACATTTTAAAGTAAATAATATCAACAAATTTAATTTTAATGTAATTTGACTCAAATATAAAAATTATTATTTCAGTACATAATCGGTGTTTAATGACTAATTGTATCCCTTCTTTTATATTAATTCTTTGGTACCTGTGGTTTATTTTGCATGTATAGTCCATCTTAACTCATACTAGTCACACTTCAAGCATTCAATTATCATATGTGGCCAGAAGTAACTATATTGAACAGTACAGATCTATACATTTTTATGTATTAAGAGTTCATAATACAAATATTATTTCAAAATGTCAATTAACTGGTATTTTCTTGCTATATTCCCATGATTAAGTCAGGTTTGTGGGTGTTTACCAGAAAAATCTCAGACATAAAGTGTCATTTTCATATATCATATATGAGTGGTACATATAGCTTCTTTGGTGTAACAGTATTGTTTTTTAAATCCTAATCCATTATTCAATATTTTGAAGAAAGTCACTGTACACAGTGGGAAGGTTTTGTTTAACTGTAGATATGAAACTAATTTGGATTTCTTGCAACACTTTAGATGTTTCACTGTACTCTTCATTTGCTTGCATATAATTTTAGATGAAAGAAGAAATAAGTTGAAATAATTCATCTGGTTTTTTTAAGTTATGCTGAGGGTCAAACCCAGGGCCTCAGATATGCTAGGCACGTATTCTATACCCCAGTGAGCTATAATTCTTAACTATACTCCAGTCCCTATAATTCTTAACTTTGCTTGTCCATAGGTGCAGTATTTTTTCCATTAGACTTCTTTCAAGATTTTCTCCTTGTCTTTTGTTTTCTGTAGTTTGAGGTGGATATAGGTAGGTGAAAAGTATTTGATATTGTATCTGGCTGCTGGAGTTCATCTCTGCTTATATATAAGAAAGAGAGAGAGAGGGAGAATTTTTGAGATCTGATTTAGTCAGCAGTTTTGCAGCTATGATCAAAAGATCTTACAAGAACAATTAGTGGATTTGGGGGCTCACTGTCTCAGAGCACTCAGTCCAGGGACAGCTGGCTCCATTCCTCAGGTTTTGAGGTGAGGCAGGACATCATAGCAGAAGAGTGTGGCAGAGTGAAGTAGCTCACATGATGAAAGCAGAGAGGAATGTTGGTAGCCAGATACAAAATAATATCCCACAGACATGTCCCCAGGGACCTACTCCATTCGTTCTCTACCTGCCTTCAGTTACCACCCAGGTAATCCCATCAATGGAATTAATCCATGGATTGGGTTAAGGCTCTCATATCCCAATCATTTCCTTCTTGCATTGTCTCACACATGAGCTTTTGGAGGACACCTCACATCCAAACCATAACAATTTCTGAGTTCACATCTCCATGCTCTGTCTGTTTTTGCATTTCTGTTCTCTGCCTTTTATACTAGAGGCTTTGATGTATCTGAATCTGGTTCTGCTACTTGCTTCTTCTCTTCACACTGTTATTTATTTCTTGTCTTAATCCTTATTATACATTTTTTCATTGAATGATGAACACTTATTAATAGATTTAATGTACATAAGGCAGATAGTGTGAAAATTGTTGCTAGTCTTTCTCAGGCTTGGAATTTATATAGTTTTGTTCGCTGACCATGCAAGGAGTTTAAGTTACTTCTTGGTTCTTACCTTTGTATCCTGTCTTGATTTTGACCTCTTTTGAATATTCTTGTTCAGGGAGTCTGGATCTTTCAATAACTTAAGTTGTAGCCCACTATACTAGAGCTCTGTTGTTGTGATGGTAATGAATCCTTAATCTCAAAACTAAGTGCCAGTCATGAGTGTGTCCATATCCATGAAATCTGACCTTCACACTATTTTTTCTTCTGTAAAGTGCAATAGTAATGTCAAAGGGGCTGAATGGAGAGAGTGCTCCTCTTCTACCTGAGATTTTGTGGCAAGGACAGTTTTTCCATTTTCTGTTCTGTTCTAACCAACCCCATGCCATTCCAGTCCCTGAAGAGTAGACTGTTGTTAGGGAGAACACTCTAGGGTAATTTCACAAGGATTTTTTTCAAAATATTTTCCTGGCTCTATTTACCATGAGAACCTCATAGAAAACATAGAGGTACAACCCCAAACCTTCAGGCTGCAGCTCCCAGGAGTTAGTCATCTCCTGATAGTTCACACTAAGCCTCTAGCAGTTTCTCAAAGTTGCTACTGAAATCTCTCCACCAGTTTATGGCTATAGTGACCTCTGCTTCAGATCTTGGGCAACAAAGTCTCTGTTGGGACTCTCTGAATCCCTGGCTTTTTCAGATTTGGGGGAGGCAGTTTGCCCTGGAAATTTGTTTTTCTGATGTGTGTGTAAGAAAAATTATTGGAGTTTATTTGTTAGTTGTAATCTGATTTTCCTCGTTGTAAAATAGGGATGACAAAATACAGGATCTTTGTATATAGGAACTGACATCTTTAGATTCATTAAAAAACGAGAAACAAACAAACAAAAAACGCTTATCTCCACTACTGAAATTTACTTTGGAAGCATGCAGGGAGGACAGGTTTTTGTTTTTGTTTTTTAATCAAAAATCAAAAACTAATATTTAAGAGGAAGAGATTATTTTCCTTACTCTAATATAATGAGATAGGGAAGTTGACAGAATAAGGTTGAATTTTCTCTTATGGAATTTTAATTAAATTCAGGAAGGTACATTCTTCAGATTTTGTAGGTATAAGACAGAATGTGAGTAGAAATTCATTTGACCTAAATTCTTTATATTTAATACAAAATTATGCATCTGTGTGTGTATGATCATTCTTAAGTCAAATGTTCATTACAATTATTTACTATAGTTTAAAATTTTCTAATGATCATTTCACTTTCCAAGTTTGTAATTTCAAATTCAGGGAATTTACATCATTTAGAATATACTTTATAAAAGTATTCATCAAAATTAATCATAAGTAAATATATTCAAACCCTCACTGTAAAATTCCCTCATTTTTTTCCAAATCAAACAAAAACAAAGAAATTACCTTTGCGCAAAAACTGAAAATGGAAAATTTTAACCAAAGGGGAATTATTTAAAAATTCTCAAGTGTCCTCAAATCAAAGCTTATAGTGGAAACTCTTTCACAAATTTAATTATATTGGTCATCCTCCCCAATGTTTATAATGGGTTAGGATACCTAAACTGGATGCAAAAGCAAAGTAAAAAATCTCAGGCCTAAAACCACATAAAGGCTCTTAATATTTAGGATAATTTCTATTCCCCTTAAGGCATATGTTGTGAAATATGGACATCTTCTGCAAGTAACTGGCACAGCTATATCCCCAAATCCTGGTAGAATTATATAGAAGTTTCCAGAATTAAAGAATTTCTCCTCTCTTCAATAACTAAAAGAATAAAATCTCGATTTTTCGTAAAAATTGGATGTGATAAATATTATGGGGTGCTTTAGTTTTGGAAATTGGATACTCTTGGGCCCATGCCCATGTATGTAGTAAAGTATATAAATCCAGATTAGTTTTTAGCCCAAAGAAGAAATGGATGTGAAGTGGGGGAGTATGTCCTTCACTCAACTGTCACCATTCTTGAACCTTCTTGGTTCCAATTCAGATGGATGCTTGAGTGCAGGAATCAGTTTTCAAGCTGCAAGTACATTTGGTTTGCAAAAGAAAGGTTATTGGATTAGTAATCCATAGCCATTTGTCATGCAGCTATTATCTGCCAAACACCAACCTGGTTTTCTTCCCAAAGAGGATACACATTATCCTTCTTCTCTAAATGCTATTATTAACTGGTGGAGTCTTTTAGACTGCTCTTCACTCATTGGGTATCTGTTCTAGTTGGGAGCAGAGATATCTGGGAAAAGAAAATGAGAGGACTATAAAAAGGGAAATGGCCAATTCCAGGGGATAGAGGGCTCATTCTTCTTCCAGGGTCCCTTTCAAGGGAAGAAGCTGTTCAACCTAACTAGGTAGGCCTGCCTGGGGTTAACTCAGTCACTCAACATAGATTGAAGACAATCATGTGATCACACCAGAACCCTCTCAGGGGTTGCCAGGGCACTATATCCACCCTGAGTCAATTTTAACAAACTCAAGATTGCAATGGCTTTCTGAAGTTTTGAATATATAATATATAATCCTTCCTTTATTTCCTCATTGTTCAATGTTAACACCCTCCAATGGTTAGCACATTTTTGAGATTTAGAAAATGTTCTGAAAATTAAATGTGGCCATAAAATTGAAACAGGAAAAGCTACTATGGCCAACTCAAAATATTTGACAGTCAAGAAAAGCATTAGAAAAGCTGAAAATCAATCCTGATTATTTCTGTCAACTAACATCATTTGCCTAAGGTCATTGCAAATTATATGACGTTATCAAAATCTTTGGGCAGTTCTACTACCTGCAATGAACAATACAGTACACTCCTATAATTCATTCACTCCTGTAAAAACAATTTTGTTCTTAAATTAGCTTCTTCACAATACTCTCCTATTTTTTCTCCTATACACTTTTTAAAATCAACACTTTCCAAATCATCTCTTCCACTCTGGGCCTTTAAATACCAGAGATGTGCTAATCATTCTCAAGTTTACATGGGAGTATCTCACCTCTACCTCAGTGTTCCATACCCACCTTCTTACTGAGTACTTCTCTGGCTTTCAAATAGGCATCCAAATCTAGCAAGTTTCAAACTTTATTCTTGAGTCCAACATAAGCCAGCAGTCCTTGAAGTCCAAACCCACAGAATCACGTCTCGTCTCTCCTCATAACAAAACTCTTCAAATAAGCACCACCTCTGCCATCTCTCATCTGGACTTTGGCAGTAGTCTCCTGGTTGATTCTGTCTCCTCCACACAGACGGCAGATGCTTTTTGGTTCATGAGTTTATAAAAGAAAGCGAGATGGGAGGTGATGAATATCTTGTTCAGGTTATGCTGAGCCTGACAATTGTCCCATCATTCAGAGCAGAGAGCAACTATCCCATGCCTCAGAGGCCCTCATCTGCTACCTCCAGATTTGCTTTTCCTAAATGAAGAAGGGAGACAGAAGATATCAAAATGATTCTCTTTATTAGCGTTAGCATGTGCTTTGCTAATGGTGACCTCTGTGGGATCACGTTTTCATTTCTTAATTTCCACTTGGCCCTCTTCTCCCATGTGGAAAATGAATTTATTGATACTCCCTTCATGTTGAGGTTGATATGAAGATTAAATGAGATTAAACTTCTCTGTAGTGCCTGACTCAACTCAGGTTGACTGTATGGTCATTTGTATTCGTGGGATTCTTTTATTTAGGTAAATTC
>NW_027522915.1:0-70001 GCF_052094955.1 Ictidomys tridecemlineatus
AACCTAGAAGAACGAAATTTGGTGAGCCAAGTGGTTTTGGTGTACTGATCATTACCTGAAAGAATCATCAAGATTGGGTGAGAAAATGTTTGCTGAGATTTCAGGAAACTCGTAGTTTTTTGGAAGCTTGGCAACCCCTTTCCATCAAAGTGATTTTCGCCAGTCTCTGCTTAGGGCTACATCAACAGTAAACAAACCATAGAGATAGAACTTGAAACTGCTTTATTGTGTCAAGTTTCAAAAAGATACACAAACCGTGTTTGATTTAGAGTTCCAAATACATGTATCCCTAAAGAGAAAAGAGAGTGAAACCTAAAAATGAAAACGGTTACTGCAAACAAACGGTTTAACCTAGAAGAACGAAATTTGGTTACCCAAGTGGTTTTTCTGTACTGATCATTACCTGAAAGAATCATCATGATTCGGTGAAAAAATATTTGCTGAAATTTCAGGCAACTCATAGTTTTTTGGAAGCTTGGCAACCCCTTTCCATCAAAGTGATTTTCGCAAGTCTCTGCTTAGGGCTACATCAACAGCAAACAAACCATAGAGATAGAACTTGAAACTGCTTTATTGTGTCAAGTTTCAAGGAGCTAGCACAAACCGTGTTTGATTTAGAGTTCCAAATACATGTATCTCTATAGGAGAAAACAGAGTGAAACCTAAAAATGAAAACGGTTACTGCAAAGGAACGGTTTAACCTAGAAGAACGAAATTTGGTGAGCCAAGTGGTTTCGGTGTACTGATCATTACCTGAAAGAATCATCAAGATTGGGTGAAAAAATGTTTGCTGAGATTTCAGGCAAATCGTATTTTTGGATGCTTGGCAACCCCTTTGCATCAAAGTGATTTTCGCCAGTCTCTGCTTAGGGCTACATCAACAGCAAACAAACCATAGAGATAGAACTTTGAACTGCTTTATTGTGTCAAGGTTCAAAGAGCTAGCACAAACCGTGTTTGATTTAGAGTTCCAAATACATGTATCCCTATAGGAGAAAACAGAGTGAAACCTAAAAATGAAAACGGTTACTGCAAACGAACGGTTTAACCTAGAAGAACGAAATTTGGTGAGCCAATTGGTTTTGGTGTACTGATCATTACCTGAAAGAATCATCAAAATTGGGTGAAAAAATGTTTGCTGAGATTTCAGGCAACTCGTAGTTTTTTGGAAGCTTGGCAACCCCTTTCCATCAAAGTGATTTTCGCCAGTCTCTACTTAGGGCTACATCAACAGCAAACAAACCATAGAGATAGAACTTTAAACTGCTTTATTGTGTCAAAGTTCAAAGAGCTAGCACAAACCGTGTTTGATTTAGAGTTCCAAATACATGTATCCCTATAGGAGAAAACAGAGTGAAACCTAAAAATGAAAACGGTTAGTGCAAACGAACGGTTTAACATAGAAGAACAAAATTTGGTGAGCCAAGTGGTTTTGGTGTACTGATCATTACCTGAAAGAATCATCTAGATTGGGTGAAAAAATGTTTGCTGAGATTTCAGGCAACTCGTAGTTTTTTGGAAGCTTGTCCTCCCCTTTGCATCAAAGTGATTTTCTCCAGTCTCTGCTTAGGGCTACATCAACAGCAAACAAACCATAAAGATAGAACTTGAAACTGCTTTATTGTGTCACGTTTCAAAGAGCTAGTACAAACCGTCTGTCATTTAGAGTTCCAAATACATGTATCCCTATAGAAGAAAACAGAGTGAAACAAAATAATGAAAACGGTTACTGCAAACGAACGGTTTAACCTAGAACAACGAAATTTGGTGAGCCAAGTGGTTTTGTTGTACTGATCATTACCTGAAAAAATCATCAAGATTGGGTGAAAAAATGTTTGCTGAGATTTCAGGCAACTCGTAGTTTTTTGCAACATTGGTAACCCCTTTGCATCAAAGTGATTTTCGCAAGTCTATGCTTAGGGCTACATCAACAGCAAACAAACCATAGAGATAGAACTTGAAACTGCTTTATTGTGTCAAGTTTCAAAAAGATAGCACAAACCGTGTTTGATTTAGAGTTCCAAATACATGTATCCCTATAGGAGAAAACAGAGTGAAACCTAAAAATGAAAACGGTTACTGCAAACAAACGGTTTAACCTAGAAGAACGAAATTTGGTTACCCAAGTGGTTTTTCTGTACTGATCATTACCTGAAAGAATCATCAAGATTTGGTGAAAAAATATTTGCTGATATTTCAGGCAACTCATAGTTTTTTGGAAGCTTGGCAACCCCTTTCCATCAAAGTGATTTTCGCAAGTCTCTGCTTAGGGCTACATCAACAGCAAACAAACCATAGAGATAGAACTTGAAACTGCTTTATTGTGTCAAGTTTCAAGGAGCTAGCACAAACCGTGTTTGATTTAGTGTTCCAAATACATGTATCTCTATAGGAGAAAACAGAGTGAAACCTAAAAATGAAAACGGTTACTGCAAACGAACGGTTTAACCTAGAAGAACGAAATTTGGTGAGCCAAGTGGTTTCGGTCCACTGATCATTACCTGAAAGAATCATCAAGATTGGGTGAAAAAATGTTTGCTGAGATTTCAGGCAACTCGTATTTTTTGGAAGCTTGGCAACCCCTTTGCATCAAAGTGATTTTCGCCAGTCTCTGCTTAGGGCTACATCAACAGCAAACAAAACCATAGAGATAGAACTTTGAACTGCTTTATTGTGTCAAGGTTCAAAGAGCTAGCACAAACCGTGTTTGATTTAGAGTTCCAAATACATGTATCCCTATAGGAGAAAACAGAGTGAAACCTAAAAATGAAAACGGTTAGTGCAAACGAACGGTTTAACATAGAAGAACGAAATTTGGTGAGCCAAGTGGTTTTGGTGTCCTGATCATTACCTGAAAGAATCATCAAGATTGGGTGAAAAAATGTTTGCTGAGATTTCAGGCAACTCGTAGTTTTTTGGAAGCTTGGCAACCCCTTTCCATCAAAGTGATTTTCGCCAGTCTCTGCTTAGGGGTACATCAACAGCAAACAAACCATAGAGATAGTACTTGAAACTGCTTTATTGTGTCAAGTTTCAAAGAGGTAGCACAAACCGTGTTTAATTTAGAGTTCCAAATACATGTATCCCTATAGGAGAAAACAGAGTGAAACCTAAAAATGAAAACAGTTACTGCAAACGAACGATTTAACCTAGAAGAACGAAATTTGGTGAGCCAAGTGGTTTTGGTGTACTGATCATTACCTGAAAGAATCATCAAAATTGGGTGAAAAAATGTTTGCTGAGATTTCAGGCAACTCGTAGTTTTTTGGAAGCTTGGCAACCCCTTTGCATCAAAGTGATTTTCGCCAGTCTCTGCTTAGGGCTACATCAACAGCAAACAAACCATAGAGATAGAACTTGAAACTGCTTTATTGTGTCAAGTTTCAAAGAGGTAGCACAAACCGTGTTTGATTTAGAGTTCCAAATACATGTATCCATATAGAAGAAAACAGAGTGAAACCTAAAAATGAAAACGGTTACTGCAAACAAACGGTTTAACCTAGATGAACGAAATTTGGTGAGCCAAGTGGTTTCGGTGTACTGATCTTTACCTGAAAGAATCATGAAGATTGGGTGAAAAAATGTTTGCTGAGATTTCAGGCAACTCGTAGTTTTTTGGAAGCTTGGCAACCCCTTTCCATCAAAGTGATTTTCGCCAGTCTCTGCTTAGGGCTACATCAACAGCAAACAAACCATAGAGATAGAACTTGAAACTGATTTATTGTGTCAAGTTTCAAAGAGCTAGCACAAACCGTGTTTGATTTAGAGTTCCAAATAAATGTATCCCTATAGGAGAAAACAGAGTGAATCCTAAAAATGAAAACGGTTACTGCAAACGAACGGTTTAACCTAGAAGAACGAAATTTGGTGAGCCAAGTGGTTTTGTGTACTGATCATTACCTGAAAGAATCATCAAGATATGGTGAAAAAATGTTTGCTAAGATTTCAGGCAACTCGTAGTTTTTTGGAAGCTTGGCAACCCCTTTCCATCAAAGTGATTTTCGCCTGTCTCTACTTAGGGCTACATCAACAGCAAACAAACCATAGAGATAGAACTTGAAACTGCTTTATTGTGTCAAGTTTCAAAGAGCTAGCACAAACCGTGTTTGATTTAGAGTTCCAAATACATGTATCCCGATAGGAGAAAACAGAGTGAACCTAAAAATGAAAACGGTTACTGCAAACGAACGGTTTAAACTAGAAGAACGAAATTTGGTGAGCCAAGTGGTTTTGGTGTACTGATCATTACCTGAAAGAATCATCAAGATTGGGTGAAAAAAATGTTTGCTGGGATTTCAGGCAACTCGTAGTTTTTTGCAACATTGGCAACCCCTTTGCATCAAAGTGATTTTCGCCAGTCTCTGCTTAGGGCTACATCAACAGCAAACAAACCATAGAGATAGAACTTGAAACTGCTTTATTGTGTCAAGTTTCAAAGAGGTAGCACAAACCGTGTTTGATTTAGAGTTCCAAATACATGTATCCATATAGGAGAAAACAGAGTGAAACCTAAAAATGAAAACGGTTACTGCAAACAAACGGTTTAACCTAGAAGAACGAAATTTGGTGAGCCAAGTGGTTTTGGTGTACTGATCATTACCTGAAAGAATCATCAAGATTGGGTGAAAAAATGTTTGCTGAGATTTCAGGCAACTCGTAGTTTTTTGGAAGCTTGGCAACCCCTTTCCATCAAAGTGATTTTCGCCAGTCTCTGCTTAGGGCTACATCAACAGCCAACAAACCATAGAGATAGAACTTGAAACTGATTTATTGTGTCAAGTTTCAAAGAGCTAGCACAAACCGTGTTTGATTTAGAGTTCCAAATAAATGTATCCCTATAGGAGAAAACAGAGTGAATCCTAAAAATGAAAACGGTTACTGCAAACGAACGGTTTAACCTAGAAGAACGAAATTTGGTGAGCCAAGTGGTTTTGTGTACTGATCATTACCTGAAAGAATCATCAAGATATGGTGAAAAAATGTTTGCTAAGATTTCAGGCAACTCGTAGTTTTTTGGAAGCTTGGCAACCCCTTTCCATCAAAGTGATTTTCGCCTGTCTCTGCTTAGGGCTACATCAACAGCAAACAAACCATAGAGATAGAACTTGAGACTGCTTTATTGTGTCAAGATTCAAAGAGCTAGCACAAACCGTGTTTGATTTAGAGTTCCAAATACATGTATCCCGATAGGAGAAAACAGAGTGAACCTAAAATTAAAACGGTTACTGCAAACGAACGGTTTAACCTAGAAGAACGAAATTTGGTGAGCCAAGTGGTTTTGGTGTACTGATCATTACCTGAAAGAATCATTCAAGATTGGGTGAAAAAATGATTGCTGAGATTTCAGGCAACTCGTAGTTTTTTGCAACATTGGCAACCCCTTTGCATCAAAGTGATTTTCGCCAGTCTCTGCTTAGGGCTACATCAACAGCAAACAAACGATAGAGATAGAACTTGAAACTGCTTTATTGTGTCAAGTTTCAAAGATCTAGCACAAACCGTGTTTGATTTAGAGTTCCAAATACATGTATCCCTATAGGAGAATACAGAGTGAAACTAAAAATGTAAACGGTTACTGCAAACGAACGGTTTAACCTAGGAAAACGAAATTTGGTGAGCCAAGTGGTTTTGGTGTACTGATCATTACCTGAAGAAATCATCAAGATTGGGTGAAAAAATGTTTGCTGAGATTTCAGGCAACTCGTAGTTTTTTGGAAGCTTGGCAACCCCTTTCCATCAAAGTGATTTTCGCCAGTCTCTGCTTAGGGCTACATCAACAGCAAACAAACCATAGAGATAGAACTTGAAACTGCTTTATTGTGTCAAGTTTCAAAGAGGTAGCACAAACCGTGTTTAATTTAGAGTTCCAAATACATGTATCCCTATAGGAGAAAACAGAGTGAAACCTAAAAATGAAAACAGTTACTGCAAACGAACGGTTTAACCTAGAAGAACGAAATTTGGTGAGCCAAGTGGTTTTGGTGTACTGATCATTACCTGAAAGAATCATCAAAATTGGGTGAAAAAATGTTTGCTGAGATTTCAGGCAACTCGTAGTTTTTTGGAAGCTTGGCAACCCCTTTGCATCAAAGTGATTTTCGCCAGTCTCTGCTTAGGGCTACATCAACAGCAAACAAACCATAGAGATAGAACTTGAAACTGCTTTATTGTGTCAAGTTTCAAAGAGGTAGCACAAACCGTGTTTGATTTAGAGTTCCAAATACATGTATCCATATAGGAGAAAACAGAGTGAAACCTAAAAATGAAAACGGTTACTGCAAACAAACGGTTTAACCTAGATGAACGAAATTTGGTGAGCCAAGTGGTTTTGGTGTACTGATCATTACCTGAAAGAATCATCAAGATTGGGTGAAAAAATGTTTGCTGAGATTTCAGGCAACTCGTAGTTTTTAGGAAGCTTGGCAACCCCTTTCCATCAAAGTGATTTTCGCCAGTCTCTGCTTAGGGCTACATCAACAGCCAACAAACCATAGAGATAGAACTTGAAACTGCTTTATTGTGTCAAGTTTCAAAGAGCTAGCACAAACCGTGTTTGATTTAGAGTTCCAAATAAATGTATCCCTATAGGAGAAAACAGAGTGAATCCTAAAAATGAAAACGGTTACTGCAAACGAACGGTTTAACCTAGAAGAACGAAATTTGGTGAGCCAAGTGGTTTTGTGTACTGATCATTACCTGAAAGAATCATCAAGATATGGTGAAAAAATGTTTGCTAAGATTTCAGGCAACTCGTAGTTTTTTGGAAGCTTGGCAACCCCTTTCCATCAAAGTGATTTTCGCCAGTCTCTGCTTAGGGCTACATCAACAGCAAACAAACCATAGAGATAGAACTTGAAACTGCTTTATTGTGTCAAGTTTCAAAGAGCTAGCACAAACCGTGTTTGATTTAGAGTTCCAAATACATGTATCCCTATAGGAGAAAACAGAGTGAAACCTAAAAATGAAAACGGTTACTGCAAACGAACGGTTTAACCTAGAAGAACGAAATTTGGTGAGCCAAGTGGTTTTGGTGTACTGATCATTACCTGAAAGAATCATCAAGATTAGGTGAAAAAATGTTTGCTGAGATTTCAGGCAACTCGTAGTTTTTTGGAAGCTTGGCAACCCCTTTGCATCAAAGTGATTTTCGCCAGTCTCTACTTAGGGCTACATCAACAGCAAACAAACCATAGAGATAGAACTTTAAACTGCTTTATTGTGTCAAAGTTCAAAGAGCTAGCACAAACCGTGTTTGATTTAGAGTTCCAAATACATGTATCCCTATAGGAGAAAACAGAGTGAAACCTAAAAATGAAAACGGTTAGTGCAAACGAACGGTTTAACATAGAAGAACGAAATTTGGTGAGCCAAGTGGTTTTGGTGTACTGATCATTACCTGAAAGAATCATCTAGATTGGGTGAAAAAATGTTTGCTGAGATTTCAGGCAACTCGTAGTTTTTTGGAAGCTTGTCCTCCCCTTTGCATCAAAGTGATTTTCTCCAGTCTCTGCTTAGGGCTACATCAACAGCAAACAAACCATAAAGATAGAACTTGAAACTGCTTTATTGTGTCACGTTTCAAAGAGCTAGTACAAACCGTCTGTCATTTAGAGTTCCAAATACATGTATCCCTATAGGAGAAAACAGAGTGAAACAAAATAATGAAAACGGTTACTGCAAACGAACTGTTTAACCTAGAACAACGAAATTTGGTGAGCCAAGTGGTTTTGTTGTACTGATCATTACCTGAAAAAATCATCAAGATGGGTGAAAAAATGTTTGCTGAGATTTCAGGCAACTCGTAGTTTTTTGCAACATTGGCAACCCCTTTGCATCCAAGTGATTTTCGCAAGTCTATGCTTAGGGCTACATCAACAGCAAACAAACCATAGAGATAGAACTTGAAACTGCTTTATTGTGTCAAGTATCAAAGAGCTAGCACAAACCGTGTTTGATTTAGAGTTCCAAATACATGTATCCCTATAGGAGAAAACAGAGTGAAACCTAAAAATGAAAACGGTTACTGCAAACGAACGGTTTAACCTAGAAGAACGAAATTTGGTGAGCCAAGTGGTTTTGGTGTACTGATCATTACCTGAAAGAATCATCAAGATTGGGTGAAAAAATGTTTGCTGAGATTTCAGGCAACTCGTAGTTTTTTGGAAGCTTGGCAACCCTTTTCCATCAAAGTGATTTTCGCCAGTCTCTGCTTAGGGCTACATCAACAGCAAACAAACCATAGAGATAGAACTTGAAACTGATTTATTGTGTCAAGTTTCAAAAAGATAGCACAAACCGTGTTTGATTTAGAGTTCCAAATACATGTATCCCTATAGGAGAAAACAGAGTGAAACCTAAAAATGAAAACGGTTACTGCAAACAAACGGTTTAACCTAGAAGAACGAAATTTGGTTACCCAAGTGGTTTTTCTGTACTGATCATTACCTGAAAGAATCATCAAGATTCGGTGAAAAAATATTTGCTGAAATTTCAGGCAACTCATAGTTTTTTGGAAGCTTGGCAACCCCTTTCCATCAAAGTGATTTTCGCAAGTCTCTGCTTAGGGCTACATCAACAGCAAACAAATCATAGAGATAGAACTTGAAACTGCTTTATTGTGTCAAGTTTCAAGGAGCTAGCACAAACCGTGTTTGATTTAGAGTTCCAAATACATGTATCTCTATAGGAGAAAACAGAGTGAAACCTAAAAATGAAAACGGTTACTGCAAACGAACGGTTTAACCTAGAAGAACGAAATTTGGTGAGCCAAATGGTTTCGGTGTACTGATCATTACCTGAAAGAATCATCAAGATTGGGTGAAAAAATGTTTGCTGAGATTTCAGGCAACTCGTATTTTTTGGAAGCTTGGCAACCCCTTTGCATCAAAGTGATTTTCGCCAGTCTCTGCTTAGGGCTACATCAACAGCAAACAAACCATAGAGATAGAACTTTGAACTGCTTTATTGTGTCAAGGTTCAAAGAGCTAGCACAAACCGTGTTTGATTTAGAGTTCCAAATACATGTATCCCTATAGGAGAAAACAGAGTGAAACCTAAAAATGAAAACGGTTAGTGCAAACGAACGGTTTAACATAGAAGAACGAAATTTGGTGAGCCAAGTGGTTTTGGTGTACTGATCATTACCTGAAAGAATCATCAAGATTGGGTGAAAAAATTTTTGCTGAGATTTCAGGCAACTCGTAGTTTTTTGGAAGCTTGGCAACCCCTTTGCATCAAAGTGATTTTCGCCAGTCTCTGCTTAGGGCTACATCAACAGCAAACAAACCATAGAGATAGAACTTGAAACTGCTTTATTGTGTCAAGTTTCAAAGAGCTAGCACAAACCGTGTTTGATTTAGAGTTCCAAATACATGTATCCCTATAGGAGAAAACAGAGTGAAACCTAAAAATGAAAACGGTTACTGCAAACGAACGGTTTAACCTAGAAGAACGAAATTTGGTGAGCCAAGTGGTTTTGGTGTACTGATCATTACCTGAAAGAATCATCAAGATTAGGTGAAAAAATGTTTGCTGAGATTTCAGGCAACTCGTAGTTTTTTGGAAGCTTGGCAACCCCTTTGCATCAAAGTGATTTTCGCCAGTCTCTACTTAGGGCTACATCAACAGCAAACAAACCATAGAGATAGAACTTTAAACTGCTTTATTGTGTCAAAGTTCAAAGAGCTAGCACAAACCGTGTTTGATTTAGAGTTCCAAATACATGTATCCCTATAGGAGAAAACAGAGTGAAACCTAAAAATGAAAACGGTTAGTGCAAACGAACGGTTTAACATAGAAGAACGAAATTTGGTGAGCCAAGTGGTTTTGGTGTACTGATCATTACCTGAAAGAATCATCTAGATTGGGTGAAAAAATGTTTGCTGAGATTTCAGGCAACTCGTAGTTTTTTGGAAGCTTGTCCTCCCCTTTGCATCAAAGTGATTTTCTCCAGTCTCTGCTTAGGGCTACATCAACAGCAAACAAACCATAAAGATAGAACTTGAAACTGCTTTATTGTGTCACGTTTCAAAGAGCTAGTACAAACCGTCTGTCATTTAGAGTTCCAAATACATGTATCCCTATAGGAGAAAACAGAGTGAAACAAAATAATGAAAACGGTTACTGCAAACGAACTGTTTAACCTAGAACAACGAAATTTGGTGAGCCAAGTGGTTTTGTTGTACTGATCATTACCTGAAAAAATCATCAAGATTGGGTGAAAAAATGTTTGCTGAGATTTCAGGCAACTCGTAGTTTTTTGCAACATTGGCAACCCCTTTGCATCCAAGTGATTTTCGCAAGTCTATGCTTAGGGCTACATCAACAGCAAACAAACCATAGAGATAGAACTTTGAACTGCTTTATTGTGTCAAGGTTCAAAGAGCTAGCACAAACCGTGTTTGATTTAGAGTTCCAAATACATGTATCCCTAAAGGAGAAAACAGAGTGAAACCTAAAAATGAAAACGGTTAGTGCAAAGGAACGGTTTAACATAGAAGAACGAAATTTGGTGAGCCAAGTGGTTTTGGTGTACTGATCATTACCTGAAAGAATCATCAAGATTGGGTGAAAAAATTTTTGCTGAGATTTCAGGCAACTCGTAGTTTTTTGGAAGCTTGGCAACCCCTTTGCATCAAAGTGATTTTTCTCCAGTCTCTGCTTAGGGCTACATCAACAGCAAACAAACCATAAAGATAGAACTTGAAACTGCTTTATTGTGTCAAGTTTCAAAGAGCTAGTACAAACCGTCTGTCATTTAGAGTTCCAAATACATGTATCCCTATAGTAGAAAACAGAGTGAAACAAAATAATGAAAACGGTTACTGCAAACGAACGGTTTAACCTAGAACAACGAAATTTGGTGAGCCAAGTGGTTTTGGTGTACTGATCATTACCTGAAAGAATCATCAAGATTGGGTGAAAAAATGTTTGCTGAGATTTCAGGCAACTCGTAGTTTTTTGCAACATTGGCAACCCCTTTGCATCAAAGTGATTTTCGCCAGTCTCTGCTTAGGGCTACATCAACAGCAAACAAACCATAGAGATAGAACTTGAAACTGCTTTATTGTGTCAAGTTTCAAAGATCTAGCACAAACCGTGTTTGATTTAGAGTTCCAAATACATGTATCCCTATAGGAGAATACAGAGTGAAACCTAAAAATGTAAACGGTTACTGCAAACGAACGGTTTAACCTAGGAAAACGAAATTTGGTGAGCCAAGTGGTTTTGGTGTACTGATCATTACCTGAAGAAATCATCAAGATTGGGTGAAAAAATGTTTGCTGAGATTTCAGGCAACTCGTAGTTTTTTGGAAGCTTGGCAACCCCTTTCCATCAAAGTGATTTTCGCCAGTCTCTGCTTAGGGGTACATCAACAGCAAACAAACCATAGAGATAGAACTTGAAACTGCTTTATTGTGTCAAGTTTCAAAGAGGTAGCACAAACCGTGTTTAATTTAGAGTTCCAAATACATGTATCCCTATAGGAGAAAACAGAGTGAAACCTAAAAATGAAAACAGTTACTGCAAACGAACGGTTTAACCTAGAAGAACGAAATTTGGTGAGCCAAGTGGTTTTGGTGTACTGATCATTACCTGAAAGAATCATCAAGATTGGGTGAAAAAATGTTTGCTGAGATTT
This sequence comes from Ictidomys tridecemlineatus, assembly GCF_052094955.1. Classification (NCBI taxonomy): domain Eukaryota; kingdom Metazoa; phylum Chordata; class Mammalia; order Rodentia; family Sciuridae; genus Ictidomys; species Ictidomys tridecemlineatus. The sequence goes on from NW_027522915.1 coordinate 11,642, forward strand.
CAGGCAACTCGTAGTTTTTTGGAAGCTTGGCAACCCCTTTGTATCAAAGTGATTTTCGCCAGTCTCTGCTTAGGGCTACATCAACAGCAAACAAACCATAGAGATAGAACTTGAAACTGCTTTATTGTGTCAAGTTTCAAAGAGCTAGCACAAACCGTGTTTGATTTAGAGTTCCAAATACATGTATCCCTATAGGAGAAAACAGAGTGAAACCAAAAAATGAAAACGGTTACTGCAAATGAACGGTTTAACCTAAAAGAACGAAATTTCGTGAGCCAAGTGGTTTTGGTGTACTGATCATTACCTGAAAGAATCATCAAGATATGGTGAAAAGATGTTTGCTGAGATTTCAGGCAACTCGTAGTTTATTGGAAGCTTGGCAACCCCTTTCCATCCAAGTGATTTTCGCCAGTCTCTGCTAAGGGCTACATCAACAGCAAACAAACTATAGAGATAGAACTTGAAACTGCTTTATTGTGTCAAGTTTCAAAGAGCTAGCACAAACCGTGTTTGATTTAGATTTCCAAATACATGTATCCCTATAGGAGAAAACAGAGTGAAACCTAAAAATGAAAACGGTTACTGCAAACGAACGGTTTAACCTAGAAGAACGAAATTTGGTGAGCCAAGTGGATTTGGTGTACTGATCATTACCTGAAAGAATCATCAAGATTGGGTGAAAAAATATTTGCTGAGATTTCAGGAAACTCATAGTTTTTTAAAAGCTTGGCAACCCCATTTCATCAAAGTGATTTTCGCCAGTCTCTGCTTAGGGCTACATCAACAGCAAACAAACCATAGAGATAGAACTTGAAACTGCTTTATTGTGTCAAGTTTCAAAGAGGTAGTACAAACCGTCTGTCATTTAGAGTTCCAAATACATGTATCCCTATAGGAGAAAACAGAGTGAAACCTAAAAATGAAAACGGTTACTGCAAACGAACGGTTTAACCTAGAAGAACGAAATTTGGTGAGCCAACTGGTTTTGGTGTACTGATCATTGCCTGAAAGAATCATCAAGATTGGGTGAAAAAATGTTTGCTGAGATTTCAGGCAACTCGTAGTTTTTTGGAAGCTTGGCAACCCCTTTCCATCAAAGTGATTTTCGCCAGTCTCTGCTTAGGGCTACATCAACAGCAAACAAACCAAAGAGATAGAACTTGAAACTGCTTTATTGTGTCAAGTTTGAAAGAGCTAGCACAAACCGTGTTTGATTTAGATTTCCAAATACATGTATCCCTATAGGAGAAAACAGAGTGAAACCTAAAAATGAAAACGGTTACTGCAAACGAACGGTTTAACCTAGAAGAACGAAATTTGGTGAGCCAAGTGGTTTTGGTGTACTGATCATTACCTGAAAGAATCATCAAGATTGGGTGAAAAAATGTTTGCTGAGATTTCAGGCAACTCGTAGTTTTTTGGAAGCTTGGCAACCCCTTTCCATCAAAGTGATTTTCGCCAGTCTCTGCTTAAGGCTACATCAACAGCAAAAAAACCATAGAGATAGAACTTGAAACTGTTTATTGTGTCAAGTTTCAAAGAGCTAGCACAAACCGTCTTTCATTTAGAATTCCAAATACATGTATACCTTTAGGAGAAAACAGAGTGAAACCTAAAAATGAAAACGGTTACTGCAAACGAACGGTTTAACCTAGAAGAATGAAATTTGGTGAGCCAAGTGGTTTTGGTGTACTGATCATTACCTGAAAGAATCATCAAGATTGGGTGAAAAAAATGTTTGCTGAGATTTCAGGCAACTCGTAGTTTTTTGGAAGCTTGGCAACCCCTTTCCATCAAAGTGATTTTCGCCAGTCTCTGCTTAGGGCTACATCAACAGCAAACAAACCATAGAGATAGAACTTGAAACTGCTTTATTGTGTCAAGTTTCAAAGAGCTAGCACAAACCGTGTTTGATTTAGAGTTCCAAATACATGTATCCCTATAGGAGAAAACAGACTGAAACCTAAAAATGAAAACGGTTACTGCAAACCAACGGTTTAACCTAGAAGAACGAAATTTGGTGAGCCAAGTGGTTTTGGTGTACTGATCATTACCTGAAAGAATCATCAAGATTGGGTAAAAAAATGTTTGCTGAGATTTCAGGCAACTCGTAGTTTTTTGGAAGCTTGGCAACCGCTTTCCATCAAAGTGATTTTCGCCAGTCTCTGCTTAGGGCTACATTAACAGCAAGCAAACCATACAGATAGAACTTGAAACTGCTTTATTGTGTCAAGTTTCAAAGAGCTAGTACAACCCGTCTGTCATTTAGAGTTCCAAATACATGTATCCCTATAGGAGAAAACAGAGTGAAACCAAAAAATGAAAACGGTTACTGCAAATGAACGGTTTAACCTAGAAGAACGAAATTTGGTGAGCCAAGTGGTTTTGGTGTACTGATCATTACCTGAAAGAATCATCAAGATTGGGTGAAAAAATGTTTGCTGAGATTTCAGGCAACTCGTAGTTTTTTGCAACATTGGCAACCCCTTTCCATCAAAGTGATTTTCGCCAGTCTCTGCTTAGGGCTACATCAACAGCCAACAAACCATAGAGATAGAACTTGAAACTGCTTTATTGTGTCAAGTTTCAAAGAGCTAGTACAAACCATCTGTCATTTAGAGTTCCAAATACATGTATCCCTATAGGAGAAAACAGAGTGAAACCAAAAAATGAAAACGGTTACTGCAAATGAACGGTTTAACCTAAAAGAACGAAATTTCGTGAGCCAAGTGGTTTTGGTGTACTGATCATTACCTGAAAGAATCATCAAGATATGGTGAAAAGATGTTTGCTGAGATTTCAGGCAACTCGTAGTTTATTGGAAGCTTGGCAACCCCTTTCCATCAAAGTGATTTTCGCCAGTCTCTGCTCAGGGCTACATCAACAGCAAACAAACTATAGAGATAGAACTTGAAACTGCTTTATTGTGTCAAGTTTCAAAGAGCTAGCACAAACCGTGTTTGATTTAGATTTCCAAATACATGTATCCCTATAGGAGAAAACAGAGTGAAACCTAAAAATGAAAACGGTTACTGCAAACGAACGGTTTAACCTAGAAGAACGAAATTTGGTGAGCCAAGTGGATTTGGTGTACTGATCATTACCTGAAAGAATCATCAAGATTGGGTGAAAAAATGTTTGCTGAGATTTCAGGAAACTCGTAGTTTTTTAAAAGCTTGGCAACCCCATTTCATCAAAGTGATTTTCGCCAGTCTCTGCTTAGGGCTACATCAACAGCAAACAAACCATAGAGATAGAACTTGAAACTGCTTTATTGTGTCAAGTTTCAAAGAGCTAGTACAAACCGTCTGTCATTTAGAGTTCCAAATACATGTATCCCTACAGGAGAAAACAGAGTGAAACCTAAAAATAAAAACGGTTACTGCAAACGAACGGTTTAACCTAGAAGAAAGAAATTTGGTGATCCAAGTGGTTTTGGTGTACTGATCATTACCTGAAAGAATCATCAAGATATGGTAAAAAGATGTTTGCTGAGATTTCAGGCAACTCGTAGTTTTTTGGAAGCTTGGCAACCGCTTTCCATCAAAGTGATTTTCGCCAGTCTCTGATAAGGGCTACATCAACAGCAAACAAACCATAGAGATAAAACATGAAACTGCGTTATTGTGTCAAGTTTCAAAGAGCTAGCATAAACCGCCTTTCATTTAGAGTTCCAAATACATGTATCCCCTATAGGAGAAAACAGAGTGAAACCTAAAAATGTAAACGGTTACTGCAAACAAACGGTTTAACCTAGAAGAACGAAATTTGGTGAGCCAAGTGGTTTTGGTGTACTGATCATTACCTGAAAGAATCATCAAGATTGGGTGAAAAAAAGTTTGCTGAGATTTCAGGAAACTCGTAGTTTTTTAAAAGCTTGGCAACCCCTTTTCATCAAAGTGATTTTCGCCAGTCTCTGCTTAGGGCTACATCAACAGCAAACAAACCATAGAGATAGAACTTGAAACTGCTTCATTGTGTCAAGTTTCAAAGAGCTAGTACAAACCGTCTGTCATTTAGAGTTCCAAATCCATGTATCTCTATAGGAGAAAACAGAGTGAAACCTAAAAATGAAAACGGTTACTGCAAACGAACGGTTTAACCTAGAAGAACGAAATTTGGTGAACCAAGTGGTTTTGGTGTACTGATCATTACCTGAAAGAATCATCAAGATTGGGTGAAAAAATGTTTGCTGAGATTTCAGGCAACTCGTAGTTTTTTGGAAGCTTGGCAAACCCTTTCCATCAAAGTGATTTTCGCCAGTCTCTGCTTAGGGCTACATCAACAGCAAACAAACCATAGAGATAGAACTTGAAACTGCTTTATTGTGTCAAGTTTCAAAGAGCTAGCACAAACCGTCTTTCATTTAGAGTTCCAAATACATGTATCCCTTTAGGAGAAAACAGAGTGAAACCTAAAAATGAAAACGGTTACTGCAAACGAACGGTTTAACCTAGAAGAATGAAATTTGGTGAGCCAAGTGGTTTTGGTGTACTGATCATTACCTGAAAGAATCATCAAGATTGGGTGAAACAATGTTTGCTGAGATTTCAGGCAACTCGTAGTTTTTTGGAAGCTTGGCAACCCCTTTCGATCAAAGTGATTTTCGCCAGTCTCTGCTTAGGGCTACATTAACAGCAAACAAACCATACAGTTAGAACTTGAAACTGCTTTATTGTGTCAAGTTTCAAAGAGCTAGCACAAACCGTGTTTGATTTAGAGTACCAAATACATGTATCCCTATAGGAGAAAACAGAGTGAAACCAAAAAATGAAAACGGTTACTGCAAATGAACGGTTTAACCTAGAAGAACGAAATTTGGTGAGCCAAGTGGCTTTGGTGTACTGATCATTACCTGAAAGAATCATCAAGATTGGGTGAAAAAATGTTTGCTGAGATTTCAGGCAACTCGTAGTTTTTTGGAAGCTTGGCAACCCCTTTCCATCAAAGTAATTTTCGCCAGTCTCTGCTTAGGGCTACATTAACAGCAAACAAACCATACAGATAGAACTTGAAACTGCTTTATTGTGTCAAGTTTCAAAGAGCTAGTACAAACCGTCTGTCATTTAGAGTTCCAAATACATGTATCCCTATAGGAGAAAACAGAGTGAAACCAAAAAATGAAAACGGTTACTGCAAATGAACGGTTTAACCTAGAAGAACGAAATTTGGTGAGCCAAGTGGTTTTGGTGTACTGATCATTACCTGAAAGAATCATCAAGATTGGGTGAAAAAATGTTTGCTGAGATTTCAAGCAACTCGTAGTTTTTTGCAACATGGCAACCCCTTTCCATCAAAGTGATTTTCGCCAGTCTCTGCTTAGGGCTACATCAACAGCAAACAAACCATAGAGATAGAACTTGAAACTGCTTTATTGTGTCAAGTTTCAAAGAGCTAGCACAAACCGTGTTTGATTTAGAGTTCCAAATACATGTATCCCTATAGGAGAAAACAGAGTGAAACCAAAAAATGAAAACGGTTACTGCAAATGAACGGTTTAACCTAAAAGAACGAAATTTCGTGAGCCAAGTGGTTTTGGTGTACTGATCATTACCTGAAAGAATCATCAAGATATGGTGAAAAGATGTTTGCTGAGATTTCAGGCAACTCGTAGTCTATTGGAAGCTTGGCAACCCCTTTCCATCCAAGTGATTTTCGCCAGTCTCTGCTCAGGGCTACATCAACAGCAAACAAACTATAGAGATAGAACTTGAAACTGCTTTATTGTGTCAAGTTTCAAAGAGCTAGCACAAACCGTGTTTGATTTAGATTTCCAAATACATGTATCCCTATAGGAGAAAACAGAGTGAAATCTAAAAATGAAAACGGTTACTGCAAACGAACGGTTTAACCTAGAAGAACGAAATTTGGTGAGCCAAGTGGATTTGGTGTACTGATCATTACCTGAAAGAATCATTAAGATTGGGTGAAAAAATGTTTGCTGAGATTTCAGGAAACTCGTAGTTTTTTAAAAGCTTGGCAACCCCATTTCATCAAAGTGATTTTCGCCAGTCTCTGCTTAGGGCTACATCAACAGCAAACAAACCATAGAGATAGAACTTGAAACTGCTTTATTGTGTCAAGTTTCAAAGAGCTAGCACAAACCGTGTTTGATTTAGATTTCCAAATACATGTATCCCTATAGGAGAAAACAGAGTGAAACCTAAAAATAAAAACGGTTACTGCAAACGAACGGTTTAACCTAGAAGAAAGAAATTTGGTGATCCAAGTGGTTTTGGTGTACTGATCATTACCTGAAAGAATCATCAAGATATGGTAAAAAGATGTTGGCTGAGATTTCAGGCAACTCGTAGTTTTTTGGAAGCTTGGCAACCGCTTTCCATCAAAGTGATTTTCGCCAGTCTCTGATAAGGGCTACATCAACAGCAAACAAACCATAGAGATAAAACATGAAACTGCGTTATTGTGTCAAGTTTCAAAGAGCTAGCATAAACCGCCTTTCATTTAGAGTTCCAAATACATGTATCCCTATAGGAGAAAACAGAGTGAAACCTAAAAATGTAAACGGTTACTGCAAACAAACGGTTTAACCTAGAAGAACGAAATTTGGTGAGCCAAGTGGTTTTGGTGTACTGATCATTACCTGAAAGAATCATCAAGATTGGGTGAAAAAAAGTTTGCTGAGATTTCAGGAAACTCGTAGTTTTTTAAAAGATTGGCAACCCCTTTTCATCAAAGTGATTTTCGCCAGTCTCTGCTTAGGGCTACATCAACAGCAAACAAACCATAGAGATAGAACTTGAAACTGCTTTATTGTGTCAAGTTTCAAAGAGCTAGTACAAACCGTCTGTCATTTAGAGTTCCAAATCCATGTATCTCTATAGGAGAAAACAGAGTGAAACCTAAAAATGAAAACGGTTACTGCAAACGAACGGTTTAACCTAGAAGAACGAAATTTGGTGAACCAAGTGGTTTTGGTGTACTGATCATTACCTGAAAGAATCATCAAGATTGGGTGAAAAAATGTTTGCTGAGATTTCAGGCAACTCGTAGTTTTTTGGAAGCTTGGCAAACCCTTTCCATCAAAGTGATTTTCGCCAGTCTCTGCTTAGGGCTACATCAACAGCAAACAAACCATAGAGATAGAACTTGAAACTGCTTTATTGTGTCAAGTTTCAAAGAGCTAGCACAAACCGTCTTTCATTTAGAGTTCCAAATACATGTATCCCTTTAGGAGAAAACAGAGTGAAACCTAAAAATGAAAACGGTTACTGCAAACGAACGGTTTAACCTAGAAGAATGAAATTTGGTGAGCCAAGTGGTTTTGGTGTACTGATCATTACCTGAAAGAATCATCAAGATTGGGTGAAACAATGTTTGCTGAGATTTCAGGCAACTCGTAGTTTTTTGGAAGCTTGGCAACCCCTTTCGATCAAAGTGATTTTCGCCAGTCTCTGCTTAGGGCTACATTAACAGCAAACAAACCATACAGATAGAACTTGAAACTGCTTTATTGTGTCAAGTTTCAAAGAGCTAGCACAAACCGTGTTTGATTTAGAGTACCAAATACATGTATCCCTATAGGAGAAAACAGAGTGAAACCAAAAAATGAAAACGGTTACTGCAAATGAACGGTTTAACCTAGAAGAACGAAATTTGGTGAGCCAAGTGGCTTTGGTGTACTGATCATTACCTGAAAGAATCATCAAGATTGGGTGAAAAAATGTTTGCTGAGATTTCAGGCAACTCGTAGTTTTTTGGAAGCTTGGCAACCCCTTTCCATCAAAGTAATTTTCGCCAGTCTCTGCTTAGGGCTACATTAACAGCAAACAAACCATACAGATAGAACTTGAAACTGCTTTATTGTGTCAAGTTTCAAAGAGCTAGTACAAACCGTCTGTCATTTAGAGTTCCAAATACATGTATCCCTATAGGAGAAAACAGAGTGAAACCAAAAAATGAAAACGGTTACTGCAAATGAACGGTTTAACCTAGAAGAACGAAATTTGGTGAGCCAAGTGGTTTTGGTGTACTGATCATTACCTGAAAGAATCATCAAGATTGGGTGAAAAAATGTTTGCTGAGATTTCAAGCAACTCGTAGTTTTTTGCAACATGGCAACCCCTTTCCATCAAAGTGATTTTCGCCAGTCTCTGCTTAGGGCTACATCAACAGCAAACAAACCATAGAGATAGAACTTGAAACTGCTTTATTGTGTCAAGTTTCAAAGAGCTAGCACAAACCGTGTTTGATTTAGAGTTCCAAATACATGTATCCCTATAGGAGAAAACAGAGTGAAACCAAAAAATGAAAACGGTTACTGCAAATGAACGGTTTAACCTAAAAGAACGAAATTTCGTGAGCCAAGTGGTTTTGGTGTACTGATCATTACCTGAAAGAATCATCAAGATATGGTGAAAAGATGTTTGCTGAGATTTCAGGCAACTCGTAGTCTATTGGAAGCTTGGCAACCCCTTTCCATCCAAGTGATTTTCGCCAGTCTCTGCTCAGGGCTACATCAACAGCAAACAAACTATAGAGATAGAACTTGAAACTGCTTTATTGTGTCAAGTTTCAAAGAGCTAGCACAAACCGTGTTTGATTTAGATTTCCAAATACATGTATCCCTATAGGAGAAAACAGAGTGAAATCTAAAAATGAAAACGGTTACTGCAAACGAACGGTTTAACCTAGAAGAACGAAATTTGGTGAGCCAAGTGGATTTGGTGTACTGATCATTACCTGAAAGAATCATTAAGATTGGGTGAAAAAATGTTTGCTGAGATTTCAGGAAACTCGTAGTTTTTTAAAAGCTTGGCAACCCCATTTCATCAAAGTGATTTTCGCCAGTCTCTGCTTAGGGCTACATCAACAGCAAACAAACCATAGAGATAGAACTTGAAACTGCTTTATTGTGTCAAGTTTCAAAGAGCTAGTACAAACCGTCTGTCATTTAGAGTTCCAAATACATGTATCCCTATAGGAGAAAACAGAGTGAAACCTAAAAATGAAAACGGTTACTGCAAACGAACGGTTTAACCTAGAAGAAAGAAATTTGGTGATCCAAGTGGTTTTGGTGTACTGATCATTACCTGAAAGAATCATCAAGATATGGTAAAAAGATGTTTGCTGAGATTTCAGGCAACTCGTAGTTTTTTGGAAGCTTGGCAACCCCTTTCCATCAAAGTGATTTTCGCCAGTCTCTGATAAGGGCTACATCAACAGCAAACAAACAATAGAGATAGAACATGAAACTGCGTTATTGTGTCAAGTTTCAAAGAGCTAGCACAAACCGTCTTTCATTTAGAGTTCCAAATACATGTATACCTATAGGAGAAAACAGAGTGAAACCTAAAAATGTAAACGGTTACTGCAAACAAACGGTTTAACCTAGAAGAACGAAATTTGGTGAGCCAAGTGGTTTTGGTGTACTGATCATTACCTGAAAGAATCATCAAGATTGGGTGAAAAAATGTTTGCTGAGATTTCAGGAAACTCGTAGTTTTTTAAAGCTTGGCAACCCCTTTTCATCAAAGTGATTTTCGCCAGTCTCTGCTTAGGGCTACATCAACAGCATACAAACCATAGAGATAGAACTTGAAACTGCTTTATTGTGTCAAGTTTCAAAGAGCTAGTACAAACCGTCTGTCATTTAGAGTTCCAAATCCATGTATCTCTATAGGAGAAAACAGAGTGAAACCTAAAAATGAAAACGGTTACTGCAAACGAACGCTTTAACCTAGAAGAACGAAATTTGGTGAGCCAAGTGGTTTTGGTGTACTGATCATTACCTGAAAGAATCATCAAGATTGGGTGAAAAAATGTTTGCTGAGATTTCAGGCAACTCGTAGTTTTTTGGAAGCTTGGCAAACCCTTTCCATCAAAGTGATTTTCGACAGTCTCTGCTTAGGGCTACATCAACAGCAAACAAACCAGAGAGATAGAACTTGAAACTGCTTTCTTGTGTCAAGTTTCAAAGAGCTAGCACAAACCGTGTTTGATTTAGAGTTCCAAATACATGTATCCCTATAGGAGAAAACAGACTGAAACCTAAAAATGAAAACGGTTACTGCAAACCAACGGTTTAACCTAGAAGAACGAAATTTGGTGAGCCAAGTGGTTTTGGTGTACTGATCATTACCTGAAAGAATCATCAAGATTGGGTAAAAAAAATGTTTGCTGAGATTTCAGGCAACTCGTAGTTTTTTGGAAGCTTGGCAACCGCTTTCCATCAAAGTGATTTTCGCCAGTCTCTGCTAAGGGCTACATCAACAGCAAACAAACCATAGAGATAGAACTTGAAACTGCTTTATTGTGTCAAGTTTCAAAGAGCTAGCACAAACCGTGTTTTATTAGAGTTCCAAATACATGTATCCCTATAGGAGAAAACAGAGTGAAACCTAAAAATGAAAACGGTTACTGCAAACGAACGGTTTAACCTAGAAGAACCAAATTTGGTGAGCCAAGTGGTTTTGGTGTACTGATCATTACCTGAAAGAATCATCAATATTGGGTAAAAAAATGTTTGCTGAGATTTCAGGCAACTCGTAGTTTTTTAAAAGCTTGGCAACCCCTTTCCATCAAAGTGATTTTCGCCAGTCTCTGCTTAGAGCTACATCAACAGCAAACAAACCATAGAGATAGAACTTGAAACTGCTTTATTGTGTCAAGTTTCAAAGAGCTAGTATAAACCATCTGTCATTTAGAGTTCCAAACATGTATCCCTATAGGAGAAAACAGAGTGAAACCTAAAAATGAAAACGGTTACTGCAAACGAACGGTTTAACCTAGAAGAACGAAATTTGGTGAGCCAACTGGTTTTGGTGTACTGATCATTGCCTGAAAGAATCATCAAGATTGGGTGAAAAAATATTTGCTGAGATTTCAGGCAACTCGTAGTTTTTTGGAAGCTTGGCAACCCCTTTCCATCAAAGTGATTTTCGCCAGTCTCTGCTTAGGGCTACATCAACAGCAAACAAACAAAAGAGATAGAACTTGAAACTGCTTTATTGTGTCAAGTTTGAAAGAGCTAGCACAAACCGTGTTTGATTTAGATTTCCAAATACATGTATCCCTTTAGGAGAAAACAGAGTGAAACCTAAAAATGAAAACGGTTACTGCAAACGAACGGTTTAACCTAGAAGAATGAAATTTGGTGAGCCAAGTGGTTTTGGTGTACTGATCATTACCTGAAAGAATCATCAATATTGGGTAAAAAAATGTTTGCTGAGATTTCAGGCAACTCGTAGTTTTTTGGAAGCTTGGCAACCCCTTTCCATCAAAGTGATTTTCGCCAGTCTCTGCTTAGGGCTACATTAACAGCAAACAAACCATACAGATAGAATTTGAAACTGCTTTATTGTGTCAAGTTTCAAAGAGCTAGTACAAACCGTCTGTCATTTAGAGTTCCAAATACATGTATCCCTATAGGAGAAAACAGAGTAAAACCAAAAAATGAAAACGGTTACTGCAAATGAACGGTTTAACCTAGAAGAACGAAATTTGGTGAGCCAAGTGGTTTTGGTGTACTGATCATTACCTGAAAGAATCATCAAGATTGGGTGAAAAAAATGTTTGCTGAGATTTCAGGAAACTCGTAGTTTTTTGCAACATTGGCAACCCCTTTCCATCAAAGTGATTTTCGCCAGTCTCTGCTTAGGGCTACATCAACAGCAAACAAACCATAGAGATAGAACTTGAAACTGCTTTATTGTGTCAAGTTTCAAAGAGCTAGCACAAACCGTCTTTCATTTAGAGTTCCAAATACATGTATCCCTATAGGAGAATACAGAGTGAAACCTAAAAATGTAAACCGTTACTGCAAACGAACGGTTTAACCTAGGAGAACGAAATTTGGTGAGCCAAGTGGTTTTGGTATACTGATCATTACCTGAAAGAATCATCAAGATTGGGTTAAAAAATATTTTCTGAGATTTCAGGAAACTCGTAGTTTTTTGGAAGCTTGGCAACCCCTTTCCATCAAAGTGATTTTCGCCAGTCTCTGCTTAGGGCTACATCACCAGCAAACAAACCATAGAGATAGAACTTGAACCTGCTTTACTGTGTCAAGTTGAAAGAGCTTGCACAAACCGTGTTTGATTTATAGTTCCAAATACATGTATCCCTATAGGAGAAAACAGAGTGAAACCTAAAATGAAAACGGTTACTGCAAACGAACGGTTTAACCTAGAAGAATGAAATTTGGTGAGCCAAGTGGTTTTGGAGTACTGATCATTACCTGAAAGAATCATCAAGATTGGGTGAAAAAATGTTTGCTGAGATTTCAGGAAACTCGTAGTTTTTTAAAAGCTTGGCAACCCCTTTTCATCAAAGTGATTTTCGCCAGTCTCTGCTTAGGGCTACATCAACAGCAAACAAACCATAGAGATGGAACTTGAAACTGCTTTATTGTGTCAAGTTTCAAAGAGCAAGTACAAACCGTCTGTCATTTAGAGTTCCAAATACATGTATCCCTATAGGAGAAAACGGAGTGAAACCTAAAAATGAAAACGGTTACTGCAAACGAACGGTTTAACCTAGAAGAACGAAATTTGGTGAACCAAGTGGTTTTGGTGTACTGATCATTACCTGAAAGAATCATCAAGATTGGGTGAAAAAATGTTTGCTGAGATTTCAGGCAACTCGTAGTTTTTGGAAGCTTGGCAACCCTTTCCATCAAAGTGATTTTCGACAGTCTCTGCTTAGGGCTACATCAACAGCAAACAAACCATAGAGATAGAACTTGAAACTGCTTTATTGTGTCAACTTTCAAAGAGCTAGCACAAACCGTGTTTGATTTAGAGTTCCAAATACATGTATCCCTATAGGAGAAAACAGAGTGAAACCTAAAAATGAAAACGGTTACTGCAAACGAACGGTTTAACCTAGAAGAACGAAATTTGGTGAGCCAAGTGGTTTTGGTGTACTGATCATTACCTGAAAGAATCATCAAGATTGGGTAAAAAAATGTTTGCTGAGATTTCAGGCAACTCGTAGTTTTTTGGAAGCTTGGCAACCGCTTTCCATCAAAGTGATTTTCGCCAGTCTCTGCTAAGGGCTACATCAACAGCAAACAAACCAGAGAGATAGAACTTGAAACTGCTTTATTGTGTCAAGTTTCAAAGAGCTAGCACAAACCGTGTTTGATTTAGAGTTCCAAATACATGTATCCCTATAGGAGAAAACAGAGTGAAACCTAAAAATGAAAACGGTTACTGCAAACGAACGGTTTAACCTAGAAGAACCAAATTTGGTGAGCCAAGTGGTTTTGGTGTACTGATCATTACCTGAAAGGATCATCAAGATTGGGTAAAAAAATGTTTGTTGAGATTTCAGGCAACTCGTAGTTTTTTAAAAGCTTGGCAACCCCTTTCCATCAAAGTGATTTTCGCCAGTCTCTGCTTAGGGCTACATCAACAGCAAACAAACCATAGAGATAGAACTTGAAACTGCTTTATTGTGTCAAGTTTCAAAGAGCTAGTATAAACCGTCTGTCATTTAGAGTTCCAAATACATGTATCCCTATAGGAGAAAACAGAGTGAAACCTAAAAATGAAAACGGTTACTGCAAACGAACGGTTTAACCTAGAAGAACGAAATTTGGTGAGCCAACTGGTTTTGGTGTACTGATCATTGCCTGAAAGAATCATCAAGATTGGGTGAAAAAATGTTTGCTGAGATTTCAGGCAACTCGTAGTTTTTTGGAAGCTTGGCAACCCCTTTCCATCAAAGTGATTTTCGCCAGTCTCTGCTTAGGGCTACATCAACAGCAAACAAACCAAAGAGATAGAACTTGAAACTGCTTTATTGTGTCAAGTTTGAAAGAGCTAGCACAAACCGTGTTTGATTTAGATTTCCAAATACATGTATCCCTATAGGAGAAAACAGAGTGAAACCTAAAAATGAAAACGGTTACTGCAAACGAACGGTTTAACCTAGAAGAACGAAATTTGGTGAGCCAAGTGGTTTTGGTGTACTGATCATTACCTGAAAGAATCATCAAGATTGGGTGAAAAAATGTTTGCTGAGATTTCAGGCAACTCGTAGTTTTTTGGAAGCTTGGCAACCCCTTTCCATCAAAGTGATTTTCGCCAGTCTCTGCTTAAGGCTACATCAACAGCAAAAAAACCATAGAGATAGAACTTGAAACTGCTTTATTGTGTCAAGTTTCAAAGAGCTAGCACAAACCGTCCTTCATTTAGAGTTCCAAATACATGTATCCCTTTAGGAGAAAACAGAGTGAAACCTAAAAATGAAAACGGTTACTGCAAACGAACGGTTTAACCTAGAAGAATGAAATTTGGTGAGCCAAGTGGTTTTGGTGTACTGATCATTACCTGAAAGAATCATCAAGATTGGGTGAAAAAATGTTTGCTGAGATTTCAGGCAACTCGTAGTTTTTTGGAAGCTTAACAACCCCTTTCCATCAAAATGATTTTCGCCAGTCTCTGCTTAGGGCTACATTAACAGCAAACAAACCATAGAGATAGAACTTGAAACTGCTTTATTGTGTCAAGTTTCAAAGAGCTAGTACAAACCGTCTGTCATTTAGAGTTCCAAATACATGTATCCCTATAGGAGAAAACAGAGTGAAACCAAAAAATGAAAACGGTTACTGCAAATGAACGGTTTAACCTAGAAGAACGAAATTTGGTGAGCCAAGTGGTTTTGGTGTACTGATCATTACCTGAAAGAATCATCAAGATTGGTTGAAAAAATGTTTGCTGAGATTTCAGGCAACTCGTAGTTTTTTGCAACATTGGCAACCCCTATCCATCAAAGTGATTTTCGCCAGTCTCTGCTCAGGGCTACATCAACAGCAAACAAACCATAGAGATAGAACTTGAAACTGCTTTATTGTGTCAAGTTTCAAAGAGCTAGTACAAACCGTCTGTCATTTAGAGTTCCAAATCCATGTATCTCTATAGGAGAAAACAGAGTGAAACCTAAAAATGAAAACGGTTACTGCAAACGAACGGTTTAACCTAGAAGAACGAAATTTGGTGAACCAAGTGGTTTTGGTGTACTGATCATTACCTGAAAGAATCATCAAGATTGGGTGAAAAAATGTTTGCTGAGATTTCAGGAAACTCGTAGTTTTTTGGAAGCTTGGCAAACCCTTTCCATCAAAGTGATTTTCTACAGTCTCTGCTTAGGGCTACATCAACAGCAAACAAACCATAGAGATAGAACTTGAAACTGCTTTATTGTGTCAAGTTTCAAAGAGCTAGCACAAACCGTGTTTGATTTAGAGTTCCAAATACATGTATCCCTATAGGAGAAAACAGACTGAAACCTAAAAATGAAAACGGTTACTGCAAACCAACGGTTTAACCTAGAAGAACGAAATTTGGTGTGCCAAGTGGTTTTGGTGTACTGATCATTACCTGAAAGAATCATCAAGATTGGGTAAAAAAATGTTTGCTGAGATTTCAGGCAACTCGTAGTTTTTTGGAAGCTTGGCAACCGCTTTCTATCAAAGTGATTTTCGCCAGTCTCTGCTAAGGGCTACATCAACAGCAAACAAACCATAGAGATAGAACTTGAAACTGCTTTATTGTGTCAAGTTTCAAAGAGCTAGCACAAACCGTGTTTGATTTAGAGTTCCAAATACATGTATCCCTATAGGAGAAAACAGAGTGAAACCTAAAAATGAAAACGGTTACTGCAAACGAACGGTTTAACCTAGAAGAACCAAATTTGGTGAGCCAAGTGGTTTTGGTGTACTGATCATTACCTGAAAGAATCATCAATATTGGGTAAAAAAATGTTTGCTGAGATTTCAGGCAACTCGTAGTTTTTTAAAAGCTTGGCAACCCCTTTCCATCAAAGTGATTTTCGCCAGTCTCTGCTTAGGGCTACATCAACAGCAAACAAACCATAGAGATAGAACTTGAAACTGCTTTATTGTGTCAAGTTTCAAAGAGCTAGTATAAACCGTCTGTCATTTAGAGTTCCAAACATGTATCCCTATAGGAGAAAACAGAGTGAAACCTAAAAATGAAAACGGTTACTGCAAACGAACGGTTTAACCTAGAAGAACGAAATTTGGTGAGCCAACTGGATTTGGTGTACTGATCATTGCCTGAAAGAATCATCAAGATTGGGTGAAAAAATGTTTGCTGAGATTTCAGGCAACTCGTAGTTTTTTGGAAGCTTGGCAACCCCTTTCCATCAAAGTGATTTTCGCCAGTCTCTGCTTAGGGCTACATCAATAGCAAACAAACCAAAGAGATAGAACTTGAAACTGCTTTATTGTGTCAAGTTTCAAAGAGCTAGCACAAACCGTCTTTCATTTAGAGTTCCAAATACATGTATCCCTTTAGGAGAAAACAGAGTGAAACCTCAAAATGAAAACGGTTACTGCAAACAAATGGTTTAACCTAGAAGAAAAGAAATTTGGTGAGCCAAGTGGTTTTGGTGTACTGATCATTACCTGAAAGAATCATCAAGATTGGGTGAAAAAAATGTTTGCTGAGATTTCAGGCAACTCGTAGTTTTTTGGAAGCTTGGCAACCCCTTTCCATCAAAGTGATTTTCGCCAGTCTCTGCTTAGGGCTACATTAACAGCAAACAAACCATACAGATAGAATTTGAAACTGCTTTATTGTGTCAAGTTTCAAAGAGCTAGTACAAACCGTCTGTCATTTAGAGTTCCAAATACATGTATCCCTATAGGAGAAAACAGAGTGAAACCAAAAAATGAAAACGGTTACTGCAAATGAACGGTTTAACCTAGAAGAACGAAATTTGGTGAGCCAAGTGGTTTTGGTGTACTGATCATTACCTGAAAGAATCATCAAGATTGGGTGAAAAAATGTTTGCTGAGATTTCAGGAAACTCATAGTTTTTTGCAACATTGGCAACCCCTTTCCATCAAAGTGATTTTCGCCAGTCTCTGCTTAGGGCTACATCAACAGCAAACAAACCATAGAGATAGAACTTGAAACTGCTTTATTGTGTCAAGTTTCAAAGAGCTAGCACAAACCGTCTTTCATTTAGAGTTCCAAATACATGTATCCCTATAGGAGAATACAGAGTGAAACCTAAAAATGTAAACCGTTACTGCAAACGAACGGTTTAACCTAGGAGAACGAAATTTGGTGAGCCAAGTGGTTTTGGTATACTGATCATTACCTGAAAGAATCATCAAGATTGGGTTAAAAAATATTTTCTGAGATTTCAGGAAACTCGTAGTTTTTTGGAAGCTTGGCAACCCCTTTCCATCAAAGTGATTTTCGCCAGTCTCTGCTTAGGGCTACATCACCAGCAAACAAACCATAGAGATAGAACTTGAACCTGCTTTACTGTGTCAAGTTGAAAGAGCTTGCACAAACCGTGTTTGATTTATAGTTCCAAATACATGTATCCCTATAGGAGAAAACAGAGTGAAACCTAAAAATGAAAACGGTTACTGCAAACGAACGGTTTAACCTAGAAGAATGAAATTTGGTGAGCCAAGTGGTTTTGGTGTACTGATCATTACCTGAAAGAATCATCAAGATTGGGTGTAAAAATGTTTGCTGAGATTTCAGGAAACTCGTAGTTTTTTAAAAGCTTGGCAACCCCTTTTCATCAAAGTGATTTTCGCCAGTCTCTGCTTAGGGCTACATCAACAGCAAACAAACCATAGAGATAGAACTTGAAACTGCTTTATTGTGTCAAGTTTCAAAGAGCAAGTACAAACCGTCTGTCATTTAGAGTTCCAAATACATGTATCCCTATAGGAGAAAACAGAGTGAAACCTAAAAATGAAAACGGTTACGGCAAACGAACGGTTTAACCTAGAAGAACGAAATTTGGTGAACCAAGTGGTTTTGGTGTACTGATCATTACCTGAAAGAATCATCAAGATTGGGTGAAAAAATGTTTGCTGAGATTTCAGGCAACTCGTAGTTTTTTGGAAGCTTGGCAACCCCTTTCCATCAAAGTGATTTTCGCCAGTCTCTGCTTAGGGCTACATCAACAGCAAACAAACCATAGAGATAGAACTTGAAACTGCTTTATTGTGTCAAGTTTCAAAGAGCTAGCACAAACCGTGTTTGATTTAGAGTTCCAAATACATGTATCCCTATAGGAGAAAACAGACTGAAACCTAAAAATGAAAACGGTTACTGCAAACCAACGGTTTAACCTAGAAGAACGAAATTTGAGTAGCCAAGTGGTTTTGGTGTACTGATCATTACCTGAAAGAATCATCAAGATTGGGTAAAAAAATGTTTGCTGAGATTTCAGGCAACTCGTAGTTTTTTGGAAGCTTGGCAACCGCTTTCCATCAAAGTGATTTTCGCCAGTCTCTGCTAAGGGCTACATCAACAGCAAACAAACCAGAGAGATAGAACTTGAAACTGCTTTATTGTGTCAAGTTTCAAAGAGCTAGCACAAACCGTGTTTTATTTAGAGTTCCAAATACATGTATCCCTATAGGAGAAAACAGAGTGAAACCTAAAAATTAAAACTGTTACTGCAAACGAACGGTTTAACCTAGAAGAACCAAATTTGGTGAGCCAAGTGGTTTTGGTGTACTGATCATTGCCTGAAAGAATCATCAAGATTGGGTGAAAAAATGTTTGCTGAGATTTCAGGCAACTCGTAGTTTTTTGGAAGCTTGGCAACCCCTTTCCATCAAAGTGATTTTCGCCAGTCTCTGCTTAGGGCTACATCAACAGCAAACAAACCAAAGAGATAGAACTTGAAACTGCTTTATTGTGTCAAGTTTGAAAGAGCTAGCACAAACCGTGTTTGATTTAGATTTCCAAATACATGTATCCCTATAGGAGAAAACAGAGTGAAACCTAAAAATGAAAACGGTTACTGCAAACGAACGGTTTAACCTAGAAGAACGAAATTTGGTGAGCCAAGTGGTTTTGGTGTACTGATCATTACCTGAAAGAATCATCAAGATTGGGTGAAAAAATGTTTGCTGAGATTTCAGGCAACTCGTAGTTTTTTGGAAGCTTGGCAACCCCTTTCCATCAAAGTGATTTTCGCCAGTCTCTGCTTAAGGCTACATCAACAGCAAAAAAACCATAGAGATAGAACTTGAAACTGCTTTATTGTGTCAAGTTTCAAAGAGCTAGCACAAACCGTCCTTCATTTAGAGTTCCAAATACATGTATCCCTTTAGGAGAAAACAGAGTGAAACCTAAAAATGAAAACGGTTACTGCAAACGAACGGTTTAACCTAGAAGAATGAAATTTGGTGAGCCAAGTGGTTTTGGTGTACTGATCATTACCTGAAAGAATCATCAAGATTGGGTGAAAAAATGTTTGCTGAGATTTCAGGCAACTCGTAGTTTTTTGGAAGCTTAACAACCCCTTTTTATCAAAGTGATTTTCGCCAGTCTCTGCTTAGGGCTACATCAACAGCAAACAAACCATAGAGATAGAACTTGAAACTGCTTTATTGTGTCAAGTTTCAAAGAGCTAGTACAAACCGTCTGTCATTTAGAGTTCCAAATACATGTATCCCTATAGTAGAAAACAGAGTGAAACCCAAAAATGAAAACGGTTACTGCAAATGAACGGTTTAACCTAGAAGAACGAAATTTGGTGAGCCAAGTGGTTTTGGTGTACTGATCATTACCTGAAAGAATCATCAAGATTGGTTGAAAAAATGTTTGCTGAGATTTCAGGCAACTCGTAGTTTTTTGCAACATTGGCAACCCCTATCCATCAAAGTGATTTTCGCCAGTCTCTGCTTAGGGCTACATCAACAGCAAACAAACCATAGAGATAGAACTTGAAACTGCTTTATTGTGTCAAGTTTCAAAGAGCTAGCACAAACCGTCTTTCATTTAGAGTTCCAAATACATGTATCCCTATAGGAGAATACAGAGTGAAACCTAAAAATGAAAACGGTTACTGCAAACGAACGGTTTAACCTAGAAGAACGAAATTTGGTGAGCCAAGTGGTTTTGGTGTACTGATCATTACCTGAAAGAATCATCAAGATTGGGTGAAAAAATGTTTGCTGAGATTTCAGGCAACTCGTAGTTTTTTGGAATCTTGGCAACCGCTTTCCATCAAAGTGATTTTCGCCAGTCTCAGCTTAGGGCTACATCAACAGCAAACAAACCATAGAGATAGAACTTGAAACTGCTTTATTGTGTCAAGTTTCAAAGAGCTAGCACAAACCGTGTTTGATTTAGAGTTCCAAATACATGTATCCGTATAGGAGAAAACAGAGTGAAACCTAAAAATGAAAATGGTTACTGCAAACGAACGGTTTAACCTAGAAGAACGAAATGTGGTGAGCCAAGTGGTTTTGGTGTACTGATCATTACCTGAAAGAATCATCAAGATATGGTGAAAAGATGTTTGCTGAGATTTCAGGCAACTCGTAGTTTTTTGGAAGCTTGGCAACCCCTTTCCATCAAAGTGATTTTCGCCAGTCTCTGCTTAGGGCTACATCAACAGCAAACAAACCATAGAGATAGAACTTGAAACTGTTTTATTGTGTCAAGTTTCAAAGAGCTAGTACAAACCGTCTGTCATTTAGAGTTCCAAATACATGTATCCCTATAGGAGAAAACAGAGTGAAACGTAAAAATGAAAACAGTTACTGCAAACGAACGGTTTAACCTAGAAGAACGAAATTTGGTGAGCAAAGTGGTTTTGGTGTACTGATCATTACCTGAAAGAATCATAAAGATTGGGTGAAAAAATGTTTGCTGAGATTTCAGGCAACTCGTAGTTTTTTGGAAGCTTTGCAACCCCTTTCCATCAAAGTGATTTTCGCCAGTCTCTGCTTAGGGCTACATCAACAGCAAACAAACCATAGAGATAGAACTTGAAACTGCTTTATTGTGTCAAGTTTCAAAGAGCTAGCACAAACCGTGTTTGATTTAGAGTTCCAAATACATGTATCCCTATAGGAGAAAACAGAGTGAAACCTCAAAATGAAACCGGTTACTGCCAACGAACGGTTTAACCTAGAAGAACGAAATTTGGCGAGCCAAGTGGGATTGGTGTACTGATCATTACCTGAAAGTTTCATCAAGATTGGGTGAAAAAGTGTGTGCTGAGATTTCAGGCAACTCGTAGTTTTTTGGAAGCTTGGCAGGCCCTTTCCATGAAAGTGATTCTCGCCAGTCTCTGCTTAGGGCTACATCAACAGCAAACAATCCATAGAGATAGAACTTGAAACTGCTTTATTGTGTCAAGTTTCAAAGAGCCAGCACATACCGTGTTTGATTTAGAGTTCCAAATACATGTATCACTATAGGAGAAAACAGAGTGAAACCTCAAAATAAAACCGGTTACTGCCAACGAACGGTTTAACCTAGAAGAACGAAATTTGGCGAGCCAAGTGGGATTGGTGTACTGATAATTACCTGAAAGTTTCATCAAGATTGGGTGAAAAAGTGTTTGCTGAGATTTCAGGCAACTCGTAGTTTTTTGGAAGCTTGGCAGGCCCTTTCCATGAAAGTGATTCTAGCCAGTCTCTGCTTAGGGCTACATCAACAGCAAACAAACCATAGAGATAGAACTTGAAACTGCTTTATTGTGTCAAGTTTCAAAGAGCTAGCACAAACCGTGTTTGATTTAGAGTTCCAAATACTTGTATCCCTATAGGAGAAAACAGAGTGAAACCTCAAAATGAAATCGGTTACTGCCAACGAACGGTTTAACCTAGAAGAACGAAATTTGGCGAGCCAAGTGGGATTGGTGTACTGATCATTACCTGAAAGTTTCATCAAGATTGGGTGAAAAAGTGTGTGCTGAGATTTCAGGCAACTCGTAGTTTTTTGGAAGCTTGGCAGGCCCTTTCCATGAAAGTGATTCTCGCCAGTCTCTGCTTAGGGCTACATCAACAGCAAACAAACCATAGAGATAGAACTTGAAACTGCTTTATTGTGTCAAGTTTCAAAGAGCTAGCACAAACCGTGTTTGATTTAGAGTTCCAAATACATGTATCCCTATAGGAGAAAACAGAGTGAAACCTCAAAATGAAACCGGTTACTGCCAACGAACGGTTTAACCTACAAGAACAAAATTTGGCAAGCCAAGTGGGATTGGTGTACTGATCATTACCTGAAAGTTTCATCAAGATTGGGTGAAAAAGTGTGTGCTGAGATTTCAGGCAACTCGTAGTTTTTTGGAAGCTTGGCAGGCCCTTTCCATGAAAGTGATTCTCGCCAGTCTCTGCTTAGGGCTACATCAACAGCAAACAAACCATAGAGATAGAACTTGAAACTGCTTTATTGTGTCAAGTTTCAAAGAGCAAGCACAAACCGTGTTTGATTTAGAGTTCCAAATACATGTATCCCTATAGGAGAAAACAGAGTGAAACCTCAAAATGAAACCGGTTACTGCCAACGAACGGTTTAACCTAGAAGAACGAAATTTGGCGAGCCAAGTGGGATTGGTGTACTGATCATTACCTGAAAGAATCATCAAGATTGGGTGAAAAAATGTTTGCTGAGATTTCAGGCAACTCGTAGTTATTTGGAAGCTTGGCAACCCCTTTCCATCAAAGTGATTTTCGCCAGTCTCTGCTTAAGGCTACATCAACAGCAAAAAAACCATAGAGAAAGAACGTGAAACTGCTTTATTGTGTCAAGTTTCAAAGAGCTAGCACAAACCGTCTTTCATTTAGAGTTCCAAATACATGTATCCCTTTAGGAGAAAACAGAGTGAAACCTAAAAATGAAAACGGTTACTGCAAACGAACGGTTTAACCTAGAAGAATGAAATTTGGTGAGCCAAGTGGATTTGGTGTACTGATCATTACCTGAAAGAATCATCAAGATTGGGTGAAAAAATGTTTGCTGAGATTTCAGGCAACTCGTAGTTTTTTGGAAGCTTGGCAACCCCTTTCCATCAAAGTGATTTTCGCCAGTCTCTGCTTAGGGCTACATCAACAGCAAACAAACCATAGAGATAGAACTTGAAACTGCTTTATTGTGTCAAGTTTCAAAGAGCTAGTACAAACCATCTGTCATTTTAGAGTTCCAAATACATGTATCCCTATAGGAGAAAACAGAGTGAAACCAAAAAATGAAAATGGTTACTGCAAATGAACGGTTTAACCTAGAAGAACGAAATTTCGTGAGCCAAGTGGTTTTGGTGTACTGATCATTACCTGAAAGAATCATCAAGATATGGTGAAAAGATGTTTGCTGAGATTTCAGGCAACTCGTAGTTTATTGGAAGCTTGGCAACCCCTTTCCATCAAAGTGATTTTCGCCAGTCTCTGCTCAGGGCTACATCAACAGCAAACAAACTATAGAGATAGAACTTGAAACTGCTTTATTGTGTCAAGTTTCAAAGAGCGAGCACAAACCGTATTTGATTTAGATTTCCAAATACATGTATCCTTATAGGAGAAAACAGAGTGAAACCAAAAAATGAAAACGGTTACTGCAAACGAACGGTTTAACCTAGAAGAAAAAACTTGGTGAGCCAAGTGGTTTTGGTGTACTGATCATTACCTGAAAGAATCATCAAGATATGGTAAAAAGATGTTTGCTGAGATTTCAGGCAACTCGTAGTTTTTTGGAAGCTTTGCAACCGCTTTCCATCAAAGTGATTTTCGCCAGTCTCTGATAAGGGCTACATCAACAGCAAACAAACCATAGAGATAGAACATGAAACTGCGTTATTGTGTCAAGTTTCAAAGAGCTAGCACAAACCGTCTTTCATTTAGAGTTCCAAATACATGTATCCCTATACGAGAAAACAGAGTGAAACCTAAAAATGTAAACGGTTACTGCAAACAAACGGTTTAACCTAGAAGAACGAAATTTGGTGAGCCAAGTGGTTTTGGTGTACTGATCATTACCTGAAAGAATCATAAAGATTGGGTGAAAAAATGTTTGCTGAGATTTCAGGAAACTCGTAGTTTTTTAAAAGCTTGGCAACCCCTTTTCATCAAAGTGATTTTCGCCAGTCTCTGCTTAGGGCTACATCAACAGCAAACAAACCATAGAGATAGAACTTGAAACTGCTTTATTGTGTCAAGTTTCAAAGAGGTAGTACAAACCGTCTGTCATTTAGAGTTCCAAATACATGTATCCCTATAGGAGAAAACAGAGTGAAACCTAAAAATGAAAACGGTTACTGCAAACGAACGGTTTAACCTAGAAGAACGAAATTTGGTGAACCAAGTGGTTTTGGTGTACTGATCATTACCTGAAAGAATCATCAAGATTGGGTGAAAAAATGTTTGCTGAGATTTCAGGCAACTCGTAGTTTTTTGGAAGCTTGGCAACCCCTTTCCATCAAAGTGATTTTCGCCAGTCTCTGCTTAGGGCTACATCAACAGCAAACAAACCATAGAGATAGAACTTGAAACTGCTTTATTGTGTCAAGTTTCAAAGAGCTAGCACAAACCGTGTTTGATTTAGAGTTCCAAATACATGTATCCCTATAGGAGAAAACAGACTGAAAACTAAAAATGAAAACGGTTACTGCAAACCAACGGTTTAACCTAGAAGAACGAAATTTTGTGAGCCAAGTGGTTTTGGTGTACTGATCATTACCTGAAAGAATCATCAAGATTGGGTAAAAAAATGTTTGCTGAGATTTCAGGCATCTCGTAGTTTTATGGAAGCTTGGCAACCGCTTTCCATCAAAGTGATTTTCGCCAGTCTCTGCTAAGGGCTACATCAACAGCAAACAAACCATAGAGATAGAACTTGAAACTGCTTTATTGTCAAGTTTCAAAGAGCTAGCACAAACCGTGTTTGATTTAGAGTTCCAAATACATGTATCCCTATAGGAGAAAACAGAGTGAAACCTAAAAATGAAAACGGTTACTGCAAACGAACGGTTTAACCTAGAAGAACGAAATTTGGTGAGCCAAGTGGTTTTGGTGTACTGATCATTACCTGAAAGAATCATCAAGATTGGGTGAAAAATGTTTGCTGAGATTTCAGGCAACTCGTAGTTTTTTGGAAGCTTGGCAACCCCTTTCCATCAAAGTGATTTTCGCCAGTCTCTGCTTAGGGCTACATTAACAGCAAACAAACCATACAGATAGAACTTAAAACTGCTTTATTGTGTCAAGTTTCAAAGAGCTAGTACAAACCGTCTGTCATTTAGAGTTCCAAATACATGTATCCCTATAGGAGAAAACAGAGTGAAACCAAAAAATGAAAACGGTTACTGCAAATGAACGGTTTAACCTAGAAGAATGAAATTTGGTGAGCCAAGTGGTTTTGGTGTAATGATCATTACCTGAAAGAATCATCAAGATTGGGTGAAAAAATGTTTGCTGAGATTTCAGGCAACTCGTAGTTTTTTAAAAGCTTGGCAACCCCTTTCCATCAAAGTGATTTTCGCCAGTCTCTGCTTAGGGCTACATCAACAGCAAACAAACCATAGAGATAGAACTTGAAACTGCTTTATTGTGTCAAGTTTCAAAGAGCTAGCACAAACCGTCTTTCATTTAGAGTTCCAAATACATGTATCCCTATAGGAGAATACAGAGTGAAACCTAAAAATGTAAATGGTTACTGAAAACGAACGGTTTAACCTAGGAGAACGAAATTTGGTGAGCCAAGTGGTTTTGGTATACTGATCATTACCTGAAAGAATCATCAAGATTGGGTTATAAAATATTTTCTGAGATTTCAGGAAACTCGTAGTTTTTTGGAAGCTTGGCAACCCCTTTCCATCAAAGTGATTTTCGCCAGTCTCTGCTTAGGGCTACATCACCAGCAAAAACCATAGAGATAGAACTTGAACCTGCTTTACTGTGTCAAGTTGAAAGAGCTTGCACAAACCGTGTTTGATTTAGAGTTCCAAATACATGTATCCCTATAGGAGAAAACAGAGTGAAACCTCATAATGAAAACGGTTACTGCAAACGAACGGTTTAACCTAGAAGAATGAAATTTGGTGAGCCAAGTGGTTTTGGTGTACTGATCATTACCTGAAAGAATCATCAAGATTGGGTGAAAAAATGTTTGCTGAGATTTCAGGAAACTCGTAGTTTTTTAAAAGCTTGGCCACCCCTTTTCATCAAAGTGATTTTCGCCAGTCTCTGCTTAGGGCTACATCAACAGCAAACAAACCATAGAGATAGAACTTGAAACTGCTTTATTGTGTCAAGTTTCAAAGAGGTAGTACAAACCGTCTTTCATTTAGAGTTCCAAATACATGTATCCCTATAGGAGAAAACAGAGTGAAACCTAAAAATGAAAACGGTTACTGCAAACGAACGGTTTAACCTAGAAGAACGAAATTTGGTGAACCAAGTGGTTTTGGTGTACTGATCATTACCTGAAAGAATCATCAAGATTGGGTGAAAAAATGTTTGCTGAGATTTCAGGCAACTCGTAGTTTTTTAAAAGCTTGGCAACCCCTTTCCATCAAAGTGATTTTCGCCAGTCTCTGCTTAGGGCTACATCAACAGCAAACAAACTATAGAGATAGAACTTGAAACTGCTTTATTGTGTCACGTTTCAAAGAGCTAGCACAAACCGTGTTTGATTTAGAGTTCCAAATACATGTATCCCTATAGGAGAAAACAGACTGAAACCTAAAAATGAAATCGTTTACTGCAAACGAACGGTTTAACCTAGAAGAACGAAATTTGGTGAGCCAAGTGGTTTTGGTGTACTGATCATTACCTGAAAGAATCATCAAGATTGGGTAAAAAAATGTTTGCTGAGATTTCAGGCAACTCGTAGTTTTTTGGAAGCTTGGCAACCGCTTTCCATCAAAGTGATTTTCGCCAGTCTCTGCTAAGGGCTACATCAACAGCAAACAAACCATAGAGATAGAACTTGAAACTGCTTTATTGTGTCAAGATTCAAAGAGCTAGTATAAACCGTCTGTCATTTAGAGTTCCAAATACATGTATCCCTAGAGGAGAAAACAGAGTGAAACCTAAAAATGAAAACGGTTACTGCAAACGAACGGTTTAACCTAGAAGAACGAAATTTCGTGAGCCAACTGGTTTTGGTGTACTGATCATTGCCTGAAAGAATCATCAAGATTGGGTGAAAAAATGTTTGCTGAGATTTCAGGCAACTCGTAGTTTTTTGGAAGCTTGGTAACCCCTTTCCATCAAAGTGATTTTCGCCAGTCTCTGCTTAGGGCTACATCAACAGCAAACAAACCAAAGAGATAGAACTTGAAACTGCTTTATTGTGTCAATTTTGAAAGAGCTAGCACAAACCGTGTTTGATTTAGAGTTCCAAATACATGTATCCCTATAGGAGAAAACAGAGTGAAACCTAAAAATGAAAACGGTTACTGCAAACGAACGGTTTAACCTAGAAGAACGAAATTTGGTGAGCCAAGTGGATGTGGTGTACTGATCATTACCTGAAAGAATCATCAAGATTGGGTGAAAAAATGTTTGCTGAGATTTCAGGCAACTCGTAGTTTTTTGGAAGCTTGGCAACCCCTTTCCATCAAAGTGATTTTCGCCAGTCTCTGCTTAAGGCTACATCAACAGCAAAAAAACCATAGAGATAGAACTTGAAACTGCTTTATTGTGTCAAGTTTCAAAGAGCTAGCACAAACCGTCTTTCATTTAGAGTTCCAAATACATGTATCCCTGTAGGAGAAAACAGAGTGAAACCTAAAAATGAAAACGGTTACTGCAAACGAACGGTTTAACCTAGAAGAATGAAATTTGGTGAGCCAAGTGGTTTTGGTGTACTGATCATTACCTGAAAGAATCATCAAGATTGGGTGAAAAAATGTTTGCTAAGATTTCAGGAAACTCGTAGTTTTTTGGAAGCTTGGCATCCCCTTTCCATCAAAGTGATTTTCGCCAGTCTCTGCTTAGGGCTACATCAACAGCAAACAAATCATAGAGATAGAACTTGAAACTGCTTTATTGTGTCAAGTTTCAAAGAGCTAGTACAAACCGTCTGTCATTTAGAGTTCCAAATACATGTATCCCTATAGGAGAAAACAGAGTGAAACCTAAAAATGAAAACGGTTACTGCAAACGAACGGTTTAACCTAGAAGAACGAAATTTGGTGAGCCAAGTGGTTTTGGTGTACTGATCATTGCCTGAAAGAATCATCAAGATTGGGTGAAAAAATGTTTGCTGAGATTTCAGGCAACTCGTAGTT
This sequence comes from Ictidomys tridecemlineatus, assembly GCF_052094955.1. Taxonomy (NCBI): domain Eukaryota; kingdom Metazoa; phylum Chordata; class Mammalia; order Rodentia; family Sciuridae; genus Ictidomys; species Ictidomys tridecemlineatus. Next base: position 39,644 of record NW_027522915.1, read on the forward strand.
TTTTGGAAGCTTGGAAACCCCTTTCCATCAAAGTGATTTTCGCCAGTCTCTCCTTAGGGCTACATCAACTGCAAACAAACCAAAGACATAGAACTTGAAACTGCTTTATTGTGTCAAGTTTGAAAGAGCTAGCACAAACCGTGTTTGATTTAGATTTCCAAATACATGTATCCCTATAGGAGAAAACAGAGTGAAACCTAAAAATGAAAACGGTTACTGCAAACGAACGGTTTAACCTAGAAGAACGAAATTTGGTGAGCCAAGTGGTTTTGGTGTACTGATCATTACCTGAAAGAATCATCAAGATTGGGTGAAAAAATGTTTGCTGAGATTTCAGGCAACTCGTAGTTTTTTGCAAGCTTGGCAACCGCTTTCCATCAAAGTGATTTTCGCCAGTCTCAGCTTAGGGCTACATCAACAGCAAATAAACCATAGAGATAGAAGTTGAAACTGCGTTATTGTGTCAAGTTTCAAAGAGCTAGCATTAACCGTCTTTCATTTAGAGTTCCAAATACATGTATCCCTATAGGAGAAAACAGAGTGAAACCTAAAAATATAAACGGTTACTGCAAACAAACGGTTTAACCTAGAAGAACGAAATTTGGTGAGCCAAGTGGTTTTGGTGTACTGATCATTACCTGAAAGAATCATCAAGATATGGTGAAAAGATGTTTGCTGAGATTTCAGGAAACTCGTAGTTTTTTGGAAGCTTGGCAACCCCTTTCCATCAAAGTGATTTTCGCCAGTCTCTGCTTAGGGCTACATCAACAGCAAACAAACCATAGAGATAGAACTTGAAACTGCTTTATTGTTTCAAGTTTCAAAGAGCTAGCACAAACCGTGTTTGATTTAGATTTCCAAATACATGTATCCCTATAGGAGAAAACAGAGTGAAACCTAAAAATGAAAACGGTTACTGCAAACGAACGGTTTAACCTAGAAGAACCAAATTTGGTGAGCAAAGTGGTTTTGGTGTACTGATCATTACCTGAAAGAATCATCAAGATTGGGTAAAAAAATGCTTGCTGAGATTTCAGGCAACTCGTAGTTTTTTGGAAGCTTGGCAACCCCTTTCCATCAAAGTGATTTTCGCCAGTCTCTGCTTAGGGCTACATCAACAGCAAACAAACCATAGAGATAGAACTTGAAACTGCTTTATTGTGTCAAGTTTCAAAGAGCTAGCACAAACCGTGTTTGATTTAGAGTTCCAAATACATGTATCCCTATAGGAGAAAACAGAGTGAAACCTAAAAATGAAAACGGTTACTGCAAACGAACGGTTTAACCTAGAAGAACGAAATTTGGTGAGCCAAGTGGTTTTGGTGTACTGATCATTACCTGAAAGAATCATCAAGATTCGGTAAAAAAATGTTTGCTGAGATTTCAGGCAACTCGTAGTTTTTTAAAAGCTTGGCAACCCCTTTCCATCAAAGTGATTTTCGCCAGTCTCTGCTTATGGCTACATCAACAGCAAACAAACCATAGAGATAGAACTTGAAACTGCTTTATTGTGTCAAGTTTCAAAGAGCTAGTACAAACCGTCTGTCATTTAGAGTTCCAAATACATGTATCCCTATAGGAGAAAACAGAGTGAAACCTAAAAATGAAAACGGTTACTGCAAACGAACGGTTTAACCTAGAAGTACGAAATTTGGTGAGCCAAGTGGTTTTGGTGTACTGATCATTGCCTGAAAGAATCATCAAGATTGGGTGAAAAAATATTTGCTGAGATTTCAGGCAACTCGTAGTTTTTTGGAAGCATGGAAACCCCTTTCCATCAAAGTGATTTTCGCCAGTCTCTCCTTAGGGCTACATCAACTGCAAACAAACCAAAGAGATAGAACTTGAAACTGCTTTATTGTGTCATGTTTGAAAGAGCTAGCACAAACCGTGTTGGATTTAGATTTCCAAATACATGTATCCCTATAGGAGAAAACAGAGTGAAACCTAAAAATGAAAACGGTTACTGCAAACGAACGGTTTAACCTAGAAGAACGAAATTTGGTGAGCCAAGTGGTTTTGGTGTACTGATCATTACCTGAAAGAATCATCAAGATATGGTGAAAAGATGTTTGCTGAGATTTCAGGCAACTCGTAGTTTTTTAAAAGCTTGGCAACCCCTTTCCATCAAAGTGATTTTCGCCAGTCTCTGCTTAGGGCTACATCAACAGCAAACAAACCATAGAGATAGAACTTGAAACTGCTTTATTGTGTCAAGTTTCAAAGAGCTAGTACAAACCGTCTGTCATTTAGAGTTCCAAATACATGTATCCCTATAGGAGAAAACAGAGTGAAACCTAAAAATGAAAACGGTTACTGCAAACGAACGGTTTAACCTAGAAGAACGAAATTTGGTGAGCCAAGTGGTTTTGGTGTACTGATCATTGCCTGAAAAAATCATCAAGATTGGGTGAAAAAATGTTTGCTGAGATTTCAGGCAACTCGTAGTTTTTTGGAAGCTTGGAAACCCCTTTCCATCAAAGTGATTTTCGCCAGTCTCTCCTTAGGGCTACATCAACTGCAAACAAACCAAAGAGATAGAACTTGAAACTGCTTTATTGTGTCAAGTTTGAAAGAGCTAGCACAAACCGTATTTGATTTAGATTTCCAAATACATGTATCCCTATAGGAGAAAACACAGTGAAACCTAAAAATGAAAACGGTTACTGCAAACGAACGGTTTAACCTAGAAGAACGAAATTTGGTAAGCCAAGTGGTTTTGGTGTACTGATCATTACCTGAAAGAATCATCAAGATTGGGTGAAAAAATGTTTGCTGAGATTTCAGGCAACTCGTAGTTTTTTGCAAGCTTGGCAACCGCTTTCCATCAAAGTGATTTTCGCCAGTCTCAGCTTAGGGCTACATCAACAGCAAATAAACCATAGAGATAGAAGTTGAAACTGCGTTATTGTGTCAAGTTTCAAAGAGCTAGCATTAACCGTCTTTCATTTAGAGTTCCAAATACATGTATCCCTATAGGAGAAAACAGAGTGAAACCTAAAAATGTAAACGGTTACTGCAAACAAACGGTTTAACCTAGAAGAACGAAATTTGGTGAGCCAAGTGGTTTTGGTGTACTGATCATTACCTGAAAGAATCATCATGATATGGTGAAAAGATGTTTGCTGAGATTTCAGGCAACTCGTAGTTTTTTGGAAGCTTGGCAACCCCTTTCCATCAAAGTGATTTTCGCCAGTCTCTGCTTAGGGCTACATCAACAGCAAACAAACCATAGAGATAGAACTTGAAACTGCTTTATTGTGTCAAGTTTCAAAGAGCTAGCACAAACCGTGTTTGATTTAGATTTCCAAATACATGTATCCCTATAGGAGAAAACAGAGTGAAACCTAAAAATGAAAACGGTTACTGCAAACGAACGGTTTAACCTAGAAGAACGAAATTTGGTGAGCCAAGTGGATTTGGTGTACTGATCATTACCTGAAAGAATCATCAAGATTGGGTGAAAAAATGTTTGCTGAGATTTCAGGAAACTCGTAGTTTTTTAAAAGCTTGGCAACCCCTTTCCATCAAAGTGATTTTCGCCAGTCTCTGCTTAGGGCTACATCAACAGCAAACAAACAATAGAGATAGAACTTGAAACTGCTTTATTGTGTCAAGTTACAAAGAGCTAGTACAAACCGTCTGTCATTTAGAGTTCCAAATACATGTATCCCTATAGGAGAAAACAGAGTGAAACCTAAAAATGAAAACGGTTACTGCGAACGAACGGTTTAACCTAGAAGAACGAAATTTGGTGAGCCAAGTGGTTTTGGTGTACTGATCATTACCTGAAAGAATCATCAAGATATGGTGAAAAAATGTTTGCTGAGATTTCAGGCAACTCGTAGTTTTTTGGAAGCTTGGCAACCCCTTTCCATCAAAGTGATTTTCGCCAGTCTCTGCTTAGGGCTACATCAACAGTAAACAAACCATAGAGATAGAACTTGAAACTGCTTTATTGTGTCAAGTTTCAAAAAGCTAGCACAAACCGTGTTTGATTTAGAGTTCCAAATACATGTATCCCTATAGGAGAAAACAGAGTGAAACCTAAAAATAAAAACGGTTACTGCAAACGAACGGTTTAACCTAGAAGAACGAAATTTGGTGAGCCAAGTGGTCTTCGTGTACTGATCATTACCTGAAAGAATCATCAAGATTGGGTGAAAAAATGTTTCCTTAGATTTTTGGCAACTCGTAGTTTTTTTGAAGCTTGGCAACCCCTTTCCATCAAAGTGATTTTCGCCAGTCTCTGCTTAGGGCTTCATCAACAGCAAACAAACCATAGAGGTAGAACTTGAAACTGCTTTATTGTATCAAGTTTCAAAGAGCTAGCACAAACCGTGTTTGATTTACAGTTCCAAATACATGTATCCCTATAGGAGAAAACAGAGTGAAACCTAAAAATGAAAACGGTTACTGCAAACGAACGGTTTAACCTAGAAGATCGAAATTTGGTGAGCCAAGTGGTTTTGGTGTACTGATCATTACCAGAAAGAATCATCAAGATTGGGTGAAAAAATGTTTGCTGAGATTTCAGGCAACTCTTAGTTTTATGGAAGCTTGGCAACCCCTTTCATTCAAAGTGATTTTCGCCAGTCTCTGCTTAGGGCTACATCAACAGTAAACAAACCATAGAGATAGAACTTGAAACTGCTTTATTGTGTCAAGTTTCAAAGAGCTAGCACAAACCGTCTTTCATTGAGAGTTCCAAATACATGTATCCCTTTAGGAGAAAACAGAGTGAAACCTAAAAATGAAAATGGTTACTGCAAACGAACGGTTTAACTTGGAAGATCGAAAATTGTTGAGCCAAGTGGTTTTGGTGTACTGATCATTACCTGAAAGAATCATCAAGATTGGGTGAAAAAATGTTTGCTGAGATTTCAGGCAACTCGTGGTTTTTTGGAAGCTTGGCAACCCCTTTCCATCAAAGTGATTTTCGCCAGTTTCTGCTTAGGGCTTCATCAACAGCAAACAAACCATAGAGATAGAACTTGAAACTGCTTTATTGTGTCAAGTTTCATAGAGCTAGTACAAACCGTCTGTCATGTAGAGTTCCAAATACATGTATCCCTATAGGAGAAAACAGAGTGAAACCTAAAAATGAAAACGGTTACTGCGAACGAACGGTTTAACCTAGAAGAACGAAATTTGGTGAGCCAAGTGGTTTTGGTGTACTGATCATTACCTGAAAGAATCATCAAGATTGGGTGAAAAAATGTTTGCTGAGATTTCAGGCAACTCGTAGTTTAATGGAAGCTTGGCAACCCCTTTCCATCAAAGTGATTTTCGCCAGTCTCTGCTTAGGGCCACATCCACAGCAAACAAACCATAGAGATAGAACTTGAAACTGCTTTATTGTGTCAAGTTTGAAAGAGCTAGCACAAACCATCTTTCATTTAGAGTTCCAAATACATGTATCCCTATGGGAGAAAACAGAGTGAAACCTAAAAATGAAAACGGTTACTGCAAACGAACGGTTTAACCTAGAAGAACGAAATTTGGTGAGCCAAGTGGTTTTGGTGTACTGATCATTACCTGAAAGAATCATCAAGATTGGGTGTAAAAATGTTTGCTGAGATTTCAGGCAACACGTAGTTTTTTGGAAGCTTGGCAACCCCTTTCCATCAAAGTGATTTTCGCCAGTCTCTGCTTAGGGCTACACCAACAGCAAACAAACCATAGAGACAGAACTTGAAACTGCTTTGTTGTGTCAAGTTTCAAAGAGGTAGCACAAACCGTGTTTGATTTAGATTTCCAAATACATATATCCCTATAGGAGAAAACAGAGTGAAACCTAAAAATGAAAACGGTTACTGCAAACGAACGGTTTAACCTAGAAGATCGAAATTTGGTGAGCCAAGTGGTTTTGGTGTACTAATGATTACCTGAAAGAATCATCAAGATTGGGTAAAAAAATATTTGCTGAAATTTCAGGCAACTCGTAGTTTTTTGTAAGCTTGGCAACCTCTTTCCATCAAAGTGATTTTCGCCAGTCTCTGCTTAGGGCTACATCAACAGCAAACAAACCATAGTGATAGAACTAGAAACTGCTGTATTTTGTCAAGTTTCAAAGAGCTAGCACAAACCATGTTTGATTTAGAGTTCAAACGAACAGTTTAACCTAGAAGAACGAAATTCGGTGAGCCAAGTGGTTTTCGTGTACTTATCATTACCTGAAAGAATCATCAAGATTGGGTGATAAAATGTTTGCTGAGATTTCAGGCAACTCGTAGTTTTTTGGAAGCTTGGCAACCCCTTTCCATCAAAGTGATTTTCGCAAGTCTCTTCTTAGGGCTACATCAACAGCAAAAAACCATAGAGATAGAACTTGAAACTGCTTTATTGTGTCAAGTTTCAAAGAGCTAGCACAAACCGTCTTTAATTTAGAGTTCCAAATACATGTATCCCTTTAGGAGAAAACAGAGTGAAACCTAAAAATGAAAATGGTTACTGCAAACGAACAGTTTAACCTAGAAGAACGAAATTTGGTGAGCCAAGTGGTTTTGGTGTACTGATCATTACCTGATAGAATCATCAAGATTGGGTGAAAAAATGTTTCCTGAGATTTCAGGAAACTCGTAGTTTTTTTGAAGCTTGGCAACCCCTTTCCATCAAAGTGATTTTCGCCAGTCTCTGCTTAGGGTTACATAAACAGCAAACAAACCATAGAGATAGTACTTGAAACTGCTTTATTGTGTCAAGTTTCAAAGAGCTAGCACAAACCGTCTTTCATTTAGAGTTCCAAATACATGTATCCCTATAGGAGAAAACAGAGAGAAACCTAAAAATGAAAACGGTTACTGCAAACGAACGGTTTAACCTAGAAGAACGAAATTTGGTTAGCCAAGTGGTTTTGGTGTACTCATCATTACCTGAAAGAATCATCAAGATTGGGTGAAAAAATGTTTGCTGAGATTTCAGGCAACTCGTTGTTTTTTGGAAGCTTGGCAACCCCTTTCCATCAAAGTGATTTTTGCCAGTCTCTGCTTAGGGCTACATCAACAGCAAACAAACCATAGAGATAGAACTTGAAACGGCTTTATTGTGTCAAGTTTCAAAGAGCTCGTAAAAACCGTCTTTCATTTAGAGTTACAAATACATGTATCTCTATAAGAGAAAACAGAGTGAAACCTAAAAATGAAAACGGTTACTGCAAACGAACGGTTTAACCTAGAAGAACGAAATTTGGTGCGCCAAGTGGTTTTGGTGTACTGATCATTACCTGAAAGAATCATCAAGATATGGTGAAAAAATGTTTGCTGAGATTTCAGGCAACTCGTAGTTTTTTGGAAGCTTGGCAACCCCTTTCCATCAAAGTGATTTTCGCCAGTTTCTGCTTAGGGCTACTTCAACAGCAAACAAACCATAGAGATAGAACTTGAAACTGCTTTATTGTGTCAAGTTTCATAGAGCTAGTACAAACCGTCTGTCATTTAGAGTTCCAAATACATGTATCCCTATAGGAGAAAACAGACTGAAACCTAAAAATGAAAACGGTTACTGCGAACGAACGGTTTAACCTAGAAGAACGAAATTTGGTGAGCCAAGTGGTTTTGGTGTACTGATCATTACCTGAAGGAATCATCAAGATTGGGTGAAAAAATGTTTGCTGAGATTTCAGGCAACTCGTAGTTTAATGGAAGCTTGGCAACCCCTTTCCATCAAAGTGATTTTCGCCAGTCTCTGCTTAGGGCTACATCCACAGAAAACAAACCATAGAGATTTAACTTGAAACTGCTTTATTGTGTCAAGTTTCAAAGAGCTAGCAAAAACCATGTTTGATTTAGAATTCCAAACACATGTATCCCTATAGGAGAAAACAGAGTGAAACCAAAAAATGAAAACGGTTACTGCAAACGAACGGTTTAACCTAGAAGAACATAATTTGGATAGCCAAGTGGTTTTGGTGTACGGATCATTACCTGAAAGAATCATCAAGATTGGGTGAAAAAATGTTTGCTGAGATTTCAGGCAACTCGTAGTTTTCTGCAAGCTTGGCAACCCCTTTCCATCAAAGTGATTTTCGCCAGTCTCTGCTTAGGGCTACATCAACAGCAAACAAACCATAGAGATAGAACTTGAAACTGCTTTATTGTGTCAAGTTTGAAAGAGCTAGCACAAACCATCTTTCATTTAGAGTTCCAAATACATGTATCCCTATAAGAGAAAACAGAGTGAAACCTAAAAAGGAAAACGGTTACTGCAAAAGAACGGTTTAACCTAGAAGAACGAAATTTGGTGAGCCAAGTGGTTTTGGTGTACTGATCATTACCTGAAAGAATCATCAAGATATGGTGAGAAGATGTTTGCTGAGATTTCAGGCAACTCGTATTTTTTTGGAAGCTTGGCAACCCCTTTCTAACAAAGTGATTTCGCCAGTCTCTGCTTAGGGCTACATCAACAGCAAACAAAGCATAGAGATAGAACTTGAAACTGCTTTATTGTGTCAAGATTCAAAGAGCTAGCACAAACCGTGTTTGATTTACAGTTCCAAATACATGTATCCCTATAGGAGAAAACAGAGTGAAACCTAAAAATGAAAACGGTTACTGCAAACGAACGGTTTATCCTAGAAGAACGAAATTTGGTGAGCAAAGTGGTTTTGGTGTACTGATCATTACCTGAAAGAATCATCAAGATTGGGTGAAAAAATGTTTGCTGAGATTTCAGGCAACTCGTAGTTTTTTGGAAGCTTGGCAACCGCTTTTTATCAAAGTGATTTTCGCCAGTCTCTGCTTAGGGCTACATCAACAGCAAACAAACTATAGAGATAGAACTTGAAACTGCTTTATTGTGTCAAGTTTCAAAGAGCTAGCACAAACCGTGTTTGATTTAGAGTTCCAAATACATGTATCCCTATAGGGGAAAACAGAGTGAAACCTACAAATGAAAACGGTTACTGCGAACGAACGGTTTAACCTAGAAGAACGAAATTTGGTGAGCCAAGTGGTTTTGGTGTACTGATCATTACCTGAATGAATCATCAAGATTGGGTGAAAAAATGTTTGCTAAGATTTCAGGAAACTCGTAGTTTTTTGTAAGCTTGGCAACCCCTTTCTATCAAAGTGATTTTCTCCAGTCTCTGCTTAGGGCTACCTCAACAGCAAACAAACCATAGAGATAGTACTTGAAACTGCTTTATTGTGTCAAGATTCAAAGAGCTAGCACAAACCGTGTTTGATTTAGAGTTCCAAATACATGTATCCCTATAGGAGAAAACAGAGTGAAACCTAAAAATGAAAACGGTTACTGCAAACGAACGGTTTAACCTAGAAGACCGAAATATGGTGAGCCAAGTGGTTTTGGTGTACTGATCATTACCTAAAAGAATCATCAAGATTGGGTGAAAAAATATTTGCTGAGATTTCAGGCAACTCGTAGTTTTTTGGAAGCTTGGCAACCCCTTTGCATCAAAGTGATTTTCGCCAGTCTCTGCTTAGGGCTACATCAACAGCAAACAAATCATAGAGATAGAACGTGAAACTTCTTTATTGTGTCAGGTTTCAAGGAGCTAGCACAAACCGTGTTTGATTTAGAGTTCCAAATACATGTATCCCTATAGGAGAAAACAGAGTGAAACCTAAAAATGAAAACGGTTAGTGCAAACGAACGGTTTAACCTAGAAAAACGAAATTTGGTGAGCCAAGTGGTTTTGGTGTACTCATCATTACCTGAAAGAATCATCAAGATTGGGTGAAAAAATGTTTGCTGAGATTTCAGGCAACTCGTGGTTCTTTGGAAGCTTGGCAACCGCTTTCCATCAAAGTGATTTTCGCCAGTCTCTGCTTAGGGCTAAATCAACAGCAAACAAACCATAGAGATAGATCTTGAAACTTCTTTATTGTGTCAAGTTTCAAAGAGCTAGCACAAACCGTGTTTGATTTAGAGTTCCAAATACATGTATCCCTATAAAAGAAAACAGAGTGAAACCTAAAAATGAAAACGGTTACTGCGAACGAACGGTTTAACCTAGAAGAACGAAATTTGGTGAGCCAAGTGCTTTTGGTGTACTGATCATTACCTGAAAGAATCATCAAGATTGGGTGAAAAAATGTTTGCTGAGATTTCAGGCAACTCGTAGTTTTTTGGAAGCTTGGAAACCCCTTTCCATCAAAATGATTTTCGCCAGTCTCTGCTGAGGGCTACATCAACAACAAACAAACCATTGAGATAGAACTTGAAACTGCTTTATTGTGTCAAGTTTCAAAGAGCTAGTACAAACCGTCTTTCATTTAGAGTTCCAAATACATGTATCCCTATAGGAGAAAACAGAGTGAAACCTAAAAAATGAAAACGGTTACTGCAAACGAACGGTTTTACCTAGAAGAACAAAATTTGGTGAGCCAAGTGGTTTTGGTGTACTGATCATTACCTGAAAGAATCATCAAGATTGGGTGAAAAAATGTTTGCTGAGATTTCAGGCAACTCGTAGTTTTTTGGAAGCTTGGCAACCCCTTTCCATCTAAGTGATTTTCGCCAGTCTCTGCTTAGGGCTACATCAACAGCAAACAAACCATAGAGATAGAACTTGAAACTGCTTTATTGTGTCAAGTTTGAAAGAGCTAGCACAAACCGTCTTTCATTTAGAGTTCCAAATACATGTATCCCTATAGGAGAAAACAGAGTGAAACCTAAAAATGAAAACGGTTACTGCGAACGAACGGTTTAACCTAAAAGAACGAAATTTGGTGAGCCAAGTGGTTTTGGTGTAGTGATCATTACCTGAAAGAATCATCAAGATTGGGTGAAAAAATATTTGCTGAGATTTCAGGCAACTCTTAGTTTTATGGAAGCTTGGCATCCCCTTTCCTTCAAAGTGATTTCGCCAGTCTCTGCTTAGGGCTACATCAACAGCAAACAAACCATAGAGACAGAACTTGAAACTGCTTTATTGTGTCAAGTTTCAAAGAGCTAGCACAAACCGTGTTTGATTTAGAGTTCCAAATACATGTATCCCTATAGGAGAAAACAGAGTGAAACCTAAAAATGAAAACGGTTACAGCAATCGAACGGTTTAACCTAGAAGAACGAAATTTGGTGAGCCAAGTGGTTTTGGTGTACTGATCATTACCTGAAAGAATCATCAAGATTGGGTGAAAAAATGTTTGCTGAGATTTCAGGCAACTCGTAGTTTTTTGAAAGCTTGGCAACCCCTTTCCATCAAAGTGATTTTCTCCAGTCTCTGCTTAGGGCTACCTCAACAGCAAACAAACCATAGAGATAGTACTTGAAACTGCTTTATTGTGTCAAGTTTCAAAGAGGTAGCACAAACCGTGTTTGATTTAGAGTTCCAAATACATGTATCCCTATAGGAGAAAACAGAGTGAAACCTAAAAATGAAAACGGTTACTGCAAACGAACGGTTTAACCTAGAAGAACAAAATTTGGTGAGCCAAGTGGTTTTGGTGTACTGATCATTACCTGAAAGAATCATCAAGATTGGGGTGAAAAAATGTTTGCTGAGATTTCAGGCAACTCGTAGTTTTTTGGAAGCTTGGCAACCCCTTTCCATCTAAGTGATTTTCGCCAGTCTCTGCTTAGGGCTACATCAACAGCAAACAAACCATAGAGATAGAACTTGAAACTGCTTTATTGTGTCAAGTTTGAACGAGCTAGCACAAACCGTCTTTCATTTAGAGTTCCAAATACATGTATCCCTATAGGAGAAAACAGAGTGAAACCTAAAAATGAAAACGGTTACTGCGAACGAACGGTTTAACCTAAAAGAACGAAATTTGGTGAGCCAAGTGGTTTTGGTGTAGTGATCATTACCTGAAAGAATCATCAAGATTGGGTGAAAAAATATTTGCTGAGATTTCAGGCAACTCTTAGTTTTATGGAAGCTTGGCATCCCCTTTCCTTCAAAGTGATTTTCGCCAGTCTCTGCTTAGGGCTACATCAACAGCAAACAAACCATAGAGACAGAACTTGAAACTGCTTTATTGTGTCAAGTTTCAAAGAGCTAGCACAAACCGTGTTTGATTTAGAGTTCCAAATACATGTATCCCTATAGGAGAAAACAGAGTGAAACCTAAAAATGAAAACGGTTACAGCAATCGAACGGTTTAACCTAGAAGAACGAAATTTGGTGAGCCAAGTGGTTTTGGTGTACTGATCATTACCTGAAAGAATCATCAAGATTGGGTGAAAAATGTTTGCTGAGATTTCAGGCAACTCGTAGTTTTTGAAAGCTTGGCAACCCCTTTCCATCAAAGTGATTTTCTCCAGTCTCTGCTTAGGGCTACCTCAACAGCAAACAAAACCATAGAGATAGTACTTGAAACTGCTTTATTGTGTCAAGTTTCAAAGAGGTAGCACAAACCGTGTTTGATTTAGAGTTCCAAATACATGTATCCCTATAGGAGAAAACAGAGTGAAACCTAAAAATGAAAACGGTTACAGCAATCGAACGGTTTAACCTAGAAGAACGAAATTTGGTGAGCCAAGTGGTTTTGGTGTACTGATCATTACCTGAAAGAATCATCAAGATTGGGTGAAAAAATGTTTGCTGAGATTTCAGGCAACTCGTAGTTTTCTGGAAGCTTGGCAACCCCTTTCCATCAAAGTGATTTTCGCCAGTCTCTGCTTAGGGTTACATAAACAGCAAACAAACCATAGAGATAGTACTTGAAACTGCTTTATTGTGTCAAGTTTCAAAGAGCTAGCACAAACCGATTTTCATTTAGAGTTTTCAAATACATGTATCTCTATAGGAGAAAACAGAGTGAAACCTAAAAATGAAAACGGTTACTGCAAACGAACGGTTTAACCTAGAAGAACGAAATTTGGTGAGCCAAGTGGTTTTGGTGTACTCATCATTACCTGAAAGAATCATCAAGATTGGGTGAAAAAATGTTTGCTGAGATTTCAGGCAACTCGTAGTTTTTTGGAAGCTTGGCAACCCCTTTCCATCAAAGTGATTTTCGCCAGTCTCTGCTTAGGTCTACATCAACAGCAAACAAACCATAGAGATAGAACTTGAAATGGCTTTATTGTGTCAAGTTTCAAAGAGCTAGTAAAAACCGTCTTTCATTTAGAGTTACAAATACATGTATCTCTATAGGAGAAAACAGAGTGAAACCTAAAAATGAAAACGGTTACTGCAAACGAACGGCTTAACCTAGAAGAACGAAATTTGGTGAGCCAAGTGGTTTTGGTGTACTGATCATTACCTGAAAGAATCATCAAGATATGGTGAAAAAATGTTTGCTGAGATTTCAGGCAACTCGTAGTTTTTTGGAAGCTTGGCAACCCCTTTGCATCAAAGTGATTTTCGCCAGTCTCTGCTTAGGGCTACATCAACAGCAAACAAACCATAGAGATAGAACTTGAAACTGCTTTATTGTGTCAAGTTTCAAAGAGCTAGTACAAACCGTCTGTCATTTAGAGTTCCAAATACATGTATCCCTATAGGAGAAAACAGAGTGAAACCTAAAAATGAAAACGGTTACTGCAAACGAACGGTTTAACCTAGAAGAACGAAATTTGGTGAGCCAAGTTGTATTGGTGTACTGATCATTACCTGAAAGAATCATCAAGATTGGGTGAAAAAATGTTTGCTGAGATTTCAGGCAACTCGTAGTTTTTTGGAAGCTTGGCAACCTTTTTCCATCAAAGTGATTTTCGCCAGTCTCTGCTTAGGGCTACATCAACAGCAAACAAACCATAGAGTTAGTACTTGAAACTGCTTTATTGTGTCAAGTTTCAAAGAGCTAGCACAAACCGTCTTTCATTTAGAGTTCCAAATACATGTATCCCTATAGGAGAAAACAGAGCGAAACCTAAAAATGAAAACAGTTACTGCAAACGAACGGTTTAACCTAGAAGAACGAAATTTGGTGAGCCAAGTGGTTTTGGTGTACTGATCATTACCTGAAAGAATCATCAAGATTAGGTGAATAAATGTTTGCTGAGATTTCAGGCAACTCGTAGTTTTTTGGAAGCTTGGCAACCCCTTTCCATCAAAGTGATTTTCGACAGTCTCTGCTTAGGGCTACATCAACAGTAAACAAACCATAGAGATAGAACTTAAAACTGCTTTATTGTGTCAAGTTTCAAAAAGCTAGCACAAACCGTGTTTGATTTAGAGTTCCAAATACATGTATCCCTATAGGAGAAAACAGAGTGAAACCTAAAAATAAAAACGGTTACTGCAAACGAACGGTTTAACCTAGAAGAACGAAATTTGGTGAGCCAAGTGGTCTTGGTGTACTGATCATTACCTGAAAGAATCATCAAGATTGGGTGAAAAAATGTTTGCTGAGATTTTAGGCAACTCGTAGTTTTTTTGAAGCTTGGCAACCCCTTTCCATCAAAGTGATTTTCGCCAGTCTCTGCTTAGGGCTTCATCAACAGCAAACAAACCATAGAGGTAGAACTTGAAACTGCTTTATTGTATCAAGTTTCAAAGAGCTAGCACAAACCGTGTTTGATTTACAGTTCCAAATACATGTATCCCTATAGGAGAAAACAGAGTGAAACCTAAAAATGAAAACGGTTACTGCAAACGAACGGTTTAACCTAGAAGAACGAAATTTGGTGAGCCAAGTGGTTTTCGTGTACTGATCATTACCAGAAAGAATCATCAAGATTGGGTGAAAAAATGTTTGCTGAGATTTCAGGCAACTCTTAGTTTTATGGAAGCTTGGCAACCCCTTTCATTCAAAGTGATTTTCGCCAGTCTCTGCTTAGGGCTACATCAACAGTAAACAAACCATAGAGATAGAACTTGAAACTGCTTTATTGTGTCAAGTTTCAAAGAGCTAGCACAAACCGTCTTTCATTTAGAGTTCCAAATACATGTATCCCTTTAGGAGAAAACAGAGTGAAACCTAAAAATGAAAATGGTTACTGCAAACGAACGGTTTAACTTGGAAGAACGAAAATTGTTGAGCCAAGTGGTTTTGGTGTACTGATCATTACCTGAAAGAATCATCAAGATTGGGTGAAAAAATGTTTGCTGAGATTTCAGGCAACTCGTGGTTTTTTGGAAGCTTGGCAACCCCTTTCCATCAAAGTGATTTTCGCCAGTTTCTGCTTAGGGCTACATCAACAGCAAACAAACCATAGAGATAGAACTTGAAACTGCTTTATTGTGTCAAGTTTCATAGAGCTAGTACAAACCGTCTGTCATTTAGAGTTCCAAATACATGTATCCCTATAGGAGAAAACAGAGTGAAACCTAAAAATGAAAACGGTTACTGCGAACGAACGGTTTAACCTAGAAGAACGAAATTTGGTGAGCCAAGTGGTTTTGGTGTACTGATCATTACCTGAAAGAATCATCAAGATTGGTTGAAAAAATGTTTGTTGAGATTTCAGGCAACTCGTAGTTTAATGGAAGCTTGGCAACCCCTTTCCATCAAAGTGATTTTCGCCAGTCTCTGCTTAGGGCTACATCCACAGCAAACAAACCATAGAGATAGAACTTGAAACTGCTTTATTGTGTCAAGTTTCAAAGAGCTAGCAAAAACCGTGTTTGATTTAGAATTCCAAATACATGTATCCCTATAGGAGAAAACAGAGTGAAACCAAAAAATGAAAACGGTTACTGCAAACGAACGGTTTAACCTAGAAGATCGAAATTTGGTGAGCCAACTGGTTTTGGTGTACTAATGATTACCTGAAAGAATCATCAAGATTGCGTGAAAAAATATTTGCTGAGATTTCAGGCAACTCGTAGTTTTTTGGAAGCTTGGCAACCCCTTTCCATCAAAGTGATTTTCGCCAGTCTCTGCTTAGGGCTACATCAACAGCAAACAAACCATAGTGATAGAACTAGAAACTGCTGTATTTTGTCAAGTTTCAAAGAGCTAGCACAAACCGTGTTTGATTTAGAGTTCCAAATACATGTATCCCTAAGGAGAAAACAGAGTGAAAACTAAAAATGAAAACGGTTACTGCAAACGAACAGTTTAACCTAGAAGAACGAAATTCGGTGAGCCAAGTGGTTTTGGTGTACTTATCATTACCTGAAAGAATCATCAAGATTGGGTGATAAAATGTTTGCTGAGATTTCAGGCAACTCGTAGTTTTTTGGAAGCTTGGCAACCCCTTTCCATCAAAGTGATTTTCGCAAGTCTCTTCTTAGGGCTACATCAACAGCAAACAAACCACAGAGATAGAACTTGAAACTGCTTTATTGTGTCAAGTTTCAAAGAGCTAGCACAAATCGTCTTTGACTTAGAGTTCCAAATACATGTATCCCTATAGGAGAAAACAGAGTGAAACCTAAAAATGAAAACGTTTACTGCAAACGAACGGTTTAACCTAGAAGAAAGAAATTTGGTTAGCCAAGTGGTTTTGCTGTACTGATCATTACCTGAAAGAATTATCAAGATTGGGTGAAAAAATGTTTGCTGAGATTTCAGGCAACTCGTAGTTTTTTGGAAGCTTGGCAACCCCTTTCCATCAAAGTGATTTTCGCCAGTCTCTGCTTAGGGCTTCATCAACATCAAACAAACCATAGAGGTAGAACTTGAAACTGCTTTATTGTATCAAGTTTAAAAAAGCTAGCACAAACCGTTTTTGATTTACACTTGCAAATACATGTATCCCTATAGGAGAAAACAGAGTGAAACCTAAAAATGAAAACGGTTACTGCAAACGAACGGTTTAACCTAGAAGAAGGAAATTTGGTGACCCAAGTGGTTTTGGTGTACTGATCATTACCTGAAAGAATCATCAAGATTGGGTGAAAAAATGTTTGCTGAGATTTCAGGCAACTCTTAGTTTTATGGAAGCTTGGCAACCCCTTTCCATCAAAGTGATTTTCGCCAGTCTCTGTTTAGGTCTACATCAACAGTAAACAAACCATAGAGATAGAACTTGAAACTGCTTTATTGTGTCAAGTTTCAAAGAGCTAGCACAAACCGTCTTTAATTTAGAGTTCCAAATACATGTATCCCTTTAGGAGAAAACAGAGTGAAACCTAAAAATGAAAATGGTTACTGCAAACGAACAATTTAACCTAGAAGAACGAAATTTGGTGTACAAGTGGTTTTTCTGTACTAATCATTACTGAAAGAATCATCAAGATTGGGTGAAAAAATGTTTGCTGAGATTTCAGGCAACTCGTAGTTTTTTGAAAGCTTGGCAACCCCTTTCCATCAAAGTGATTTTCGCCACTGTCTGCTTAGGGCTACATCAACAGCAAACAAACCATAGAGATAGAACTTGAAACTGCTTTATTGTGTCAAGATTCAAGGAGCTAGCACAAACTGTGTTTGATTTAGAGTTCCAAATACATGTATCCCTATAGGAGAAAACAGAGTGAAAAATAAAAATGAAAACGGTTACTGCAAACGAACGGTTTAACCTAGAAGAACGAAATTTGGTGAGCCAAGTGGTTTTGGTGTACTGATCATTACCTGAAAGAATCATCAAGATTGTGTGAAAAAATATTTGCTTTCAGGCAACTCGTAGTTTTTTGGATGCTTGGCAACCCCTTCCCATCAAAGTGATTTTCGCCAGTCTCTGCATAGGGCTACATCAACAGCAAACAAACCATAGAGATAGAAACTTGAAACTGCTTTATTGTGTCAAGTTTCAAAGAGCTAGCACAAACCGTGTTTGATTTAGAGTTCCAAATACATGTATCCCTATAGGAGAAAACAGAGTGAAACCTAAAAATGAAAACGGTTACTGCAAACGAACGGTTTAACCTAGAAGAACGAAATTTGGTGAGCCAAGTGGTTTTGGTGTACTGATCATTACCTGAAAGAATCATCAAGATATGGTGAATAAATGTTTGCTGAGATTTCAGGCAACTCGTAGTTTTTTGAAAGCTTGGCAACCCCTTTCCATCAAAGTGATTTTCACCAGTCTCTGCTTAGGGCTACATCAACAGCAAACAAACCATAGAGATAGAACTTGAAACTGCTTTATTGTGTCAAGTTTCAAAGAGCTAGTACAAACCGTGTTTGATTTAGAGTTCCAAATACATGTATTTCTATAGGAGGAAACAGAGTGAAACCTAAAAATGAAAACGGTTACTGCAAACGAACGGTTTAACCTAGAAGAACGAAATTTGGTGAGCCAAGTGGTTTTGGTGTACTGATCATTACCTGAAAGAATCATCAAGATTGGGTGAAAAAATGTTTGCTGAGATTTCAGGCAACTCGTAGTTTTTTGGAAGCTTGGCAACCCCTTTCCATCAAAGTGATTTTTGCCAGTCTCTGCTTAGGGCTACATCAACAGCAAACAAACCATAGAGATAGTACTTGAAACTGCTTTATTGTGTCAAATTTCAAAGAGCTAGCACAAACTGTGTTTCATTGAGAGTTCCAAATACATGTATCCCTATAGGTGAAAACAGAGTGAAACCTAAAAATGAAAACGGTTACTGCAAACGAACGGTTTAACCTAGAAGAACGAAATTTGGTGAGCCAAGTGGTTTTGGTGTACTAATCATTACCTGAAAGAATCATCAAGATATGTGGAAAAAATGTTTGCTGAGATTTCAGGCAACTCGTAGTTTTTTGGAAGCTTGGCAACACCTTTTCATCAAAGTGATTTTCGCCATTCTCTGCTTAGGGCTACATCAACAGCAAACAAACCATAGAGATAGAACTTGAAACTGCCTTTATTGTGTCAAGTTTCAAAGAGCTAGCACAAACCGTGTTTGATTTAGAGTTCCAAATACATGTATCCCTATAGTAGAAAACAGAGTGAAACCTAAAAATGAAAACGGTTACTGCAAACGAACGGTTTAACCTAGAAGAACGAAATTTGGTGAGCCAAGTGGTTTTGGTGTACTGATCATTACCTGAAAGAATCATCAAGATTGGGTGAAAAAATGTTTGCTGAGATTTCAGGCAACTCGTAGTTTTTTGGAAGCTTGGCAACCCCTTTCCATCAAAGAGATTTTCGCCAGTCTCTGCTTAGGGCTACATCAACAGCAAACAAACCATAGAGATGGAACATGAAACTGCTTTATTGTGTCAAGTTTCAAAGAGCTAGCACAAACCGTGTTTTATTTAGAGTTCCAAATACATGTATCCGTATAGGAGAAAACAGAGTGAAACCTAAAAATGAAAACGGTTACTGCGAACGAAACGGATTAACCTAGAAGAACGAAATTAGGCGAGCCACGTGGTTTTGGTGTACTGATCATTACCTGAAAGAATCATCAAGATTGGGGTGAAAAAATGTTTGCTGAGATTTCAGGCAACTCGTAGTTTTTTGCAAGCTTGGCAACCCCTTTCCATCAAAGTGATTTTCGCCAGTTACTGCTTAGGGCTACATCAACAGCAAACAAACCATAGAGATAGTACTTGAAACTGCTTTATTGTGTCAAATTTCAAAGAGCTAGTACAAACCGTGTTTGATTTAGAGTTCCAAATACATGTATCCCTATAGGAGAAAACAGAGTGAAACCTAAAAATGAAAACGGTTACTGCAAACGAACGGTTTAACCAAAAAGAACGAAATTTGGTGAGCCCAGTGGTTTTGGTGTACTGATCATTACCTGAAAGAATAATCAAGATTGGGTGAAAAAATGTTTGCTGAGATTTCAGTCAACTCGTAGTTTTTTGGAAGCTTGGCAACCCCTTTCCATCAAAGTGATTTCGCCAGTCTCTGCTTAGGGCTACATCAACAGCAAACAAACCATAGAGATAGAACTTGAAACTGCTTTATTGTGTCAAGTTTCAAAGAGCTAGCACAAACCGTGTTTGATTTAGAGTTCCAAATACATGTATCCCTATAGGAGAAAACAGAATGAAACCTAAAAATGAAAACGGTTACTGCAAACGAACGGTTTAACCTAGAAGAACGAAATTTGGTGAGCCAAGTGGTTTTGGTGTACTGATCATTACCTGAAAGAATCATCAAGATTGGGTGAAAAAATGTTTGCTGAGATTTCAGGCAACTCGTAGTTTTTTGAAAGCTTGGCAACCCCTTTCCATCAAAGTGATTTTCACCAGTCTCTGCTTAGGGCTACATCAACAGCAAACAAACCATAGAGATAGAACTTGAAACTGCTTTATTGTGTCAAGTTTCAAAGAGCTAGTACAAACCGTGTTTGATTTAGAGTTCCAAATACATGTATCCCTATAGGAGAAAACAGAGTGAAACCTAAAAATGAAAACGGTTACTGCAAACGAACGGTTTAACCTAGAAGAACGAAATTTGGTGAGCCAAGTGGTTTTGGTGTACTGATCATTACCTGAAATAATCATCAAGATTGGGTGAAAAAATGTTTGCTGAGATTTCAGGCAACTCGTAGTTTTTTGCAAGCTTGGCAACCCTTTCCATCAAAGTGATTTTTGCCAGTCTCTGCTTAAGGCTACATCAACAGCAAACAAACCATAGAGATAGTACTTGAAACTGCTTTATTGTGTCAAATTTCAAAGAGCTAGCAGAAACTGTGTTTCATTGAGAGTTCCAAATACATGTATCCCTATAGGAGAAAACAGAGTGAAACCTAAAAATGAAAACGGTTACTGCGAATGAACGGTTTAACCTAGAAGAACGAAATTTGGTGAGCCAAGTGGTTTTGGTGTACTGATCATTACCTGAAAGAATCATCAAGATTGGTTGAAAAAATGTTTGCTGAGATTTCAGGCAACTCGTAGTTTTTCAGAAGCTTGGCAACCCCTTTCCATCAAAGTGATTTTCGCCAGTCTCTGCTTAGGGCTACATCAACAGCAAACAAACCATAGAGATAGAACTTGAAACTGCTTTATTGTGTCAAGTTTCAAAGAGCTAGCACAAACCGTGTTTGATTTAGAGTTCCAAATACATGTATCCCTATAGGAGAACACAGAGTGAAACCAAAAAATTTAAAACGGTTACTGCAAACGAACGGTTTAACCTAGAAGAACGAAATTTGGTGAGCCAAGTGGTTTTGGTGTACTGATCATTGCCTGAAAGAATCATCAAGATATGGTGAAAAATGTTTGCTGAGATTTCAGGCAACTCGTAGTTTTTTGCAACATTGGCAACCCCTTTCCATCAAAGTGATTTTCGCCAGTTTCTGCTTAGGGCTACATCAACAGCAAACAAACCATAGAGATAGAACTTGAAACTGCTTTATTGTGTCAAGTTTCAAAGAGCTAGCACAAACCGTGCTTGATTTAGAGTTCCAAATACATGTATCCCTATAGGAGAAAACAGAGTGAAACCTAAAATGTAAACGGTTACTGCAAACGAACGGATTAACCTAGTTGAACGAAATTTGGTGAGCCAAGTGGTTTTGGTGTACTGATCATTACCTGGAAGAATCATCAAGATTGGGTGAAAAAATATTTGCTGAGATTTCAGGAAACTCGTAGTTTTTTGGAAGCTTGGCAACCCCTTTCCATCAAAATGATTTTCGCCAGTCTCTGCTTAGGGGTACATCAACAGCAAACAAACCATAGAGATAGAACTTGAAAACTGCTTTATTGTGTCAAGTTTCAAAGAGCTAGCACAAACGGTGTTTGATTTAGAGTTCCAAATACATGTATCCCTATAGGAGAAAACAGAGTGAAACCTAAAATTGAAAACGGTTACTGCAAACGAACGGTTTAACCTAGAAGAACGAAATTTGGTGAGCCAAGTGGTTTTGGTGTACTGATCATTACCTGAAAGAATCATCAAGATATGGTGACAAAATGTTTGCTGAGATTTCAGGCAACTCGTAGTTTTTTGGAAGCTTGGCAACCCCTTTCCATCAAAGTGATTTTTGCCAGTCTCTGCTTAGGGCTACATCAACAGCAAACAAAACATAGAGATAGTACTTGAAACTGCTTTATTGTGTCAAGTTTCAAAGAGCTAGCACAAACCGTGTTTTATTTAGAGTTCCAAATACATGTATCCCTATAGGAGAAAAGAGAGTGAAACCTAAAAATGAAAAGGGTTACTGCAAACGAACGGTTTAACCTAGAAGAACGAAATTCGGTGAGCCAAGTGGTTTTGGTGTACTGATCATTACCTGAAAGAATCATCAAGATTGGGTGAAAAATGTTGGCTGAGATTTCAGGCAACTCGTAGTTTTTTGGAAGCTTGGCAACCCCTTTCCATCAAAGTGATTTTCGCTAGTCTCTGCTTAGGGCTACATCAACAGCAAACAAACCATAGAGATAGAACTTGAAACTGCTTTATTGTGTCAAGGTTCAAAGAGCTAGTACAAACCGTCTGTCATTTAGAGTTCCAAATACATGTATCCCTATAGGAGAAAACAGAGTGAAACCTAAAAATGAAAACGGTTACTGCAAACGAACGGTTTAACCTAGAAGAACGAAATTCGGTGAGCCAAGTGGTTTTGGTGTACTGATCATTACCTGAAAGAATCATCAAGATTGGGTGAAAAAATGTTGGCTGAGATTTCAGGCAACTCGTAGTTTTTTGGAAGCTTGGCAACCCCTTTCCATCAAATTGATTTTCACCAGTCTCTGCTTAGGGCTACATCAACAGCAAACAATCCATAGAGATAGTACTTGAAACTGCTTTATTGTTTCAAGGTTCAAAGAGCTAGCACAAACCGTGTTTGATTTAGAGTTCCAAATACATGTTTCCCTATAGGAGAAAACAGAGTGAAACCTGAAAATGAAAACGGTTACTGCAAACGAACGGTTTCACCTAGAAGAACGAAATTTGGTGAGCCAAGTGGTTTTGATGTACTGATCATTACCTGAAAGAATCGTCAAGATTGGGTGAAAAAATGTTTGCTGAGATTTCAGGCAACTCGTAGTTTTTTGGAAGCTTGGCAACCCCTTTCCATCAAAGTGATTTTCGCCAGTCTCTGCTTAGGGCTACATCAACAGCAAACAAACCATAGAGATAGAACTTGAAACTGCTTTATTGTGTCAAGTTTCAAAGAGCTAGCACAAACCGTGTTTGATTTAGAGTTCCAAATACATTTATCCCTATAGGAGAAAACAGAGTGAAACTAAAAATGAAAACGGTTACTGCGAACGAACGGTTTAACCTAGAAGAACGAAATTTGGTGAGCCAAGTGGTTTTGGTGTACTGATCATTACCTGAAAAAATCATCACGATTGGGTGAAAAAATGTTTGCTGAGATTTCAGGCAACTCGTAGTTTTTCGGAAGCTTGGCAACCCCTTTCCATCAAAGTGATTTTCGCCAGTCTCTGCTTAGGGCTACATCAACAGCAAACAAACCATAGAGATAGAACTTGAAACTGCTTTATTGTGTCAAGTTTCAAAGAGCTAGCACAAACCGTGTTTGATTCAGAGTTCCAAATACATGTATCCCTATAGGAGATAACAGATTGAAACCAAAAAATTAAAACGGTTACTGCAAACGAACGGTTTAACCTAGAAGAACGAAATTTGGTGAGCCAAGTGGTTTTGGTGTACTGATCATTACCTGAAAAAATCATCAAGATATGGTGAAAAAATGTTTGCTGAGATTTCAGGCAACTCGTAGTTTTTTGCAACATTGGCAACCCCTTTCCATCAAAGTGATTTTCGCCAGTTTCTGCTTAGGGCTACATCAACAGCAAACAAACCATAGAGATAGAACTTGAAACTGCTTTATTGTGTCAAGTTTCAAAGGGCTAGCACAAACCGTGTTTGATTTAGAGTTCCAAATACATGTATCCCTATAGGAGAAAACAGAGTGAAACCTAAAAATGAAAACGGTTACTGCAAACGAACGGTTTAACCTAGAAGAACGAAATTTGGTGAGCCAAGTGGTTTTGGTGTACTGATCATTACCTGAAAGAATCATCAAGATTGGGTGAAAAAATGTTTGCTGAGATTTCAGGCAACTCGTAGTTTTTTGCAAGCTTGGCAACCCCTTTCCATCAAAGTGATTTTTGCCAGTCTCTGCTTAAGGCTACATCAACAGCAAACAAACCATAGAGATAGTACTTGAAACTGCTTTATTGTGTCAAATTTCAAAGAGCTAGCAGAAACTGTGTTTCATTGAGAGTTCCAAATACATGTATCCCTATAGGAGAAAACAGAGTGAAACCTAAAAATGAAAACGGTTACTGCGAATGAACGGTTTAACCTAGAAGAACGAAATTTGGTGAGCCAAGTGGTTTTGGTGTACTGATCATTACCTGAAAGAATCATCAAGATTGGTTGAAAAAATGTTTGCTGAGATTTCAGGCAACTCGTAGTTTTTCAGAAGCTTGGCAACCCCTTTCCATCAAAGTGATTTTCGCCAGTCTCTGCTTAGGGCTACATCAACAGCAAACAAACCATAGAGATAGAACTTGAAACTGCTTTATTGTGTCAAGTTTCAAAGAGCTAGCACAAACCGTGTTTGATTTAGAGTTCCAAATACATGTATCCCTATAGGAGAAAACAGAGTGAAACCAAAAAATTAAAACGGTTACTGCAAACGAACGGTTTAACCTAGAAGAACGAAATTTGGTGAGCCAAGTGGTTTTGGTGTACTGATCATTGCCTGAAAGAATCATCAAGATATGGTGAAAAAATGTTTGCTGAGATTTCAGGCAACTCGTAGTTTTTTGCAACATTGGCAACCCCTTTCCATCAAAGTGATTTTCGCCAGTTTCTGCTTAGGGCTACATCAACAGCAAACAAACCATAGAGATAGAACTTGAAACTGCTTTATTGTGTCAAGTTTCAAAGAGCTAGCACAAACCGTGCTTGATTTAGAGTTCCAAATACATGTATCCCTATAGGAGAAAACAGAGTGAAACCTAAAAATGTAAACGGTTACTGCAAACGAACGGATTAACCTAGTTGAACGAAATTTGGTGAGCCAAGTGGTTTTGGTGTACTGATCATTACCTGGAAGAATCATCAAGATTGGGTGAAAAAATATTTGCTGAGATTTCAGGAAACTCGTAGTTTTTTGGAAGCTTGGCAACCCCTTTCCATCAAAATGATTTTCGCCAGTCTCTGCTTAGGGGTACATCAACAGCAAACAAACCATAGAGATAGAACTTGAAACTGCTTTATTGTGTCAAGTTTCAAAGAGCTAGCACAAACGGTGTTTGATTTAGAGTTCCAAATACATGTATCCCTATAGGAGAAAACAGAGTGAAACCTAAAATTGAAAACGGTTACTGCAAACGAACGGTTTAACCTAGAAGAACGAAATTTGGTGAGCCAAGTGGTTTTGGTGTACTGATCATTACCTGAAAGAATCATCAAGATATGGTGACAAAATGTTTGCTGAGATTTCAGGCAACTCGTAGTTTTTTGGAAGCTTGGCAACCCCTTTCCATCAAAGTGATTTTTGCCAGTCTCTGCTTAGGGCTACATCAACAGCAAACAAAACATAGAGATAGTACTTGAAACTGCTTTATTGTGTCAAGTTTCAAAGAGCTAGCACAAACCGTGTTTTATTTAGAGTTCCAAATACATGTATCCCTATAGGAGAAAAGAGAGTGAAACCTAAAAATGAAAAGGGTTACTGCAAACGAACGGTTTAACCTAGAAGAACGAAATTCGGTGAGCCAAGTGGTTTTGGTGTACTGATCATTACCTGAAAGAATCATCAAGATTGGGTGAAAAAATGTTGGCTGAGATTTCAGGCAACTCGTAGTTTTTTGGAAGCTTGGCAACCCCTTTCCATCAAAGTGATTTTCGCTAGTCTCTGCTTAGGGCTACATCAACAGCAAACAAACCATAGAGATAGAACTTGAAACTGCTTTATTGTGTCAAGGTTCAAAGAGCTAGTACAAACCGTCTGTCATTTAGAGTTCCAAATACATGTATCCCTATAGGAGAAAACAGAGTGAAACCTAAAAATGAAAACGGTTACTGCAAACGAACGGTTTAACCTAGAAGAACGAAATTCGGTGAGCCAAGTGGTTTTGGTGTACTGATCATTACCTGAAAGAATCATCAAGATTGGGTGAAAAAATGTTGGCTGAGATTTCAGGCAACTCGTAGTTTTTTGGAAGCTTGGCAACCCCTTTCCATCAAATTGATTTTCACCAGTCTCTGCTTAGGGCTACATCAACAGCAAACAATCCATAGAGATAGTACTTGAAACTGCTTTATTGTTTCAAGGTTCAAAGAGCTAGCACAAACCGTGTTTGATTTAGAGTTCCAAATACATGTTTCCCTATAGGAGAAAACAGAGTGAAACCTGAAAATGAAAACGGTTACTGCAAACGAACGGTTTCACCTAGAAGAACGAAATTTGGTGAGCCAAGTGGTTTTGATGTACTGATCATTACCTGAAAGAATCGTCAAGATTGGGTGAAAAAATGTTTGCTGAGATTTCAGGCAACTCGTAGTTTTTTGGAAGCTTGGCAACCCCTTTCCATCAAAGTGATTTTCGCCAGTCTCTGCTTAGGGCTACATCAACAGCAAACAAACCATAGAGATAGAACTTGAAACTGCTTTATTGTGTCAAGTTTCAAAGAGCTAGCACAAACCGTGTTTGATTTAGAGTTCCAAATACATTTATCCCTATAGGAGAAAACAGAGTGAAACCTAAAAATGAAAACGGTTACTGCGAACGAACGGTTTAACCTAGAAGAACGAAATTTGGTGAGCCAAGTGGTTTTGGTGTACTGATCATTACCTGAAAAAATCATCACGATTGGGTGAAAAAATGTTTGCTGAGATTTCAGGCAACTCGTAGTTTTTCGGAAGCTTGGCAACCCCTTTCCATCAAAGTGATTTTCGCCAGTCTCTGCTTAGGGCTACATCAACAGCAAACAAACCATAGAGATAGAACTTGAAACTGCTTTATTGTGTCAAGTTTCAAAGAGCTAGCACAAACCGTGTTTGATTCAGAGTTCCAAATACATGTATCCCTATAGGAGATAACAGATTGAAACCAAAAAATTAAAACGGTTACTGCAAACGAACGGTTTAACCTAGAAGAACGAAATTTGGTGAGCCAAGTGGTTTTGGTGTACTGATCATTACCTGAAAAAATCATCAAGATATGGTGAAAAAATGTTTGCTGAGATTTCAGGCAACTCGTAGTTTTTTGCAACATTGGCAACCCCTTTCCATCAAAGTGATTTTCGCCAGTTTCTGCTTAGGGCTACATCAACAGCAAACAAACCATAGAGATAGAACTTGAAACTGCTTTATTGTGTCAAGTTTCAAAGGGCTAGCACAAACCGTGTTTGATTTAGAGTTCCAAATACATGTATCCCTATAGGAGAAAACAGAGTGAAACCTAAAAATGAAAACGGTTACTGCAAACGAACGGTTTAACCTAGAAGAACGAAATTTGGTGAGCCAAGTGGTTTTGGTGTACTGATCATTACCTGAAAGAATCATCAAGATTGGGTGAAAAAATGTTTGCTGAGATTTCAGGCAACTCGTAGTTTTTTGCAACATTGGCAACCCCTTTCCATCAAAGTGATTTTCGCCAGTTTCTGCTTAGGGCTACATCAACAGCAAACAAACCATAGAGATAGAACTTGAAACTGCTTTATTGTGTCAAGTTTCAAAGAGCTAGCACAAACCGTGTTTGATTTAGAGTTCCAAATACATGTATCCCTATAGGAGAATACAGAGTGAAACCTAAAAATGTAAACGGTTACTGCAAACGAACGGTTTAACCTAGGAAAACGAAATTTGGTGAGCCAAGTGGTTTTGGTGTACTGATCATTACCTGGAAGAATCATCAAGATTGGGTGAAAAAATATTTGCTGAGATTTCAGGAAACTGGTAGTTTTTTGGAAGCTTGGCAATCCCTTTCCATCAAAGTGATTTTCGCCAGTCTCTGCTTAGGGCTACATCAACAGCAAACAAACCATAGAGATAGAACTTGAAACTGCTTTATTGTGTCAAGTTTGAAAGAGCTAGCATAAACCGTGTTTGATTTAGAGTTCCAAATACATGTATCCCTATAGGAGAAAACAGAGTGAAACCTAAAAATGAAAACAGTTACTGCGAACGAACGGTTTAACCTAGAAGAACGAAATTTGGTGAGCCAAGTGGTTTTGGTGACTGATCATTACCTGAAAGAATCATCAAGATTGGGTGAAAAAATGTTTGCTGAGATTTCAGGTAACTCGTAGTTTTTTGGAAGCTTGGCAACCCCTTTCCATCAAAGTGATTTTCGCCAGTCTCTGCTTAGGGCTACATCAACAGCAAACAAACCATAGAGATAGAACTTGAAACTGCTTTATTGTGTCAAGTTTCAAAGAGCTAGTACAAACCGTCTTTCATTTAGAGTTCCAAATACATGTATGCCTATAGGAGAAAACAGAGTGAAACCTAAAAATGAAAACGGTTACTGTGAACGAACGGTTTAACCTAGAAGAACGAAATTTGGTGAGCCAAGTGGTTTTGGTGTACTGATCATTACCTGAAAGAATCATCAAGATTGGGTGAAAAAATGTTTGCTGAGATTTCAGGCAACTCGTAGTTTTTTAAAAGCTTGGCAACCCCTTTCCATCAAAGTGATTTTCGCCAGTCTCTGCTTAGGGCTACATCAACAGCAAACAAACCATAGAGATAGAACTTGAAACTGCTTTATTGTGTCAAGTTTCAAAGAGCTAGTACAAACCGTCTGTCATTTAGAGTTCCAAATACATGTATCCCTATAGGAGAAAACAGAGTGAAACCTAAAAATGAAAACGGTTACTGCAAACGAACGGTTTAACCTAGAAGAACGAAATTCGGTGAGCCAAGTGGTTTTGGTGTACTGATCATTACCTGAAAGAATCATCAAGATTGGGTGAAAAAATGTTGGCTGAGATTTCAGGCAACTCGTAGTTTTTTGGAAGCTTGGCAACCCCTTTCCATCAAATTGATTTTCACCAGTCTCTGTTTAGGGCTACATCAACAGCAAACAAACCATAGAGATAGAACTTGAAACTGCTTTATTGTTTCAAGTTTCAAAGAGCTAGCACAAACCGTCTGTCATTTAGAGTTCCAAATACATGTATCCTTATAGGAGAAAACAGAGTGAAACCTAAAAATGAAAACGGTTACTGCAAACCAACGGTTTAACCTAGAAGAACGAAATTTGGGTAGCCAAGTGGTTTTGGTGTACTGATCATTACCTTAAAGAATCATCAAGATTGGGTGAAAAAATGTTTGCTGAGATTTCAGGCAACTCGTAATTTTTTGGAAGCTTGGCAACCCCATTCAATCAAAGTGATTTTCGGCAGTCTCTGCTTAGGGCTACATCAACAGCAAACAAACCATAGAGATAGAACTTGAAACTGCTTTATTGTGTCAAGTTTCAAAGAGCTAGCACAAACCGTGTTTGATTTAGAGTTCCAAATACATGTATCCCTATAGAGAAAACAGAGTGAAATGTAAAAATGAAAACGGTTGCTGCAAACGAACGGTTTAACCTAGAAGAACGAAATTTGGTGAGCCAAGTGGTTTTGGTGTACTGATCATTACCTGAAAGAATCATCAAGATTGGGTGAAAAAATGTTTGCTGAGATTTCAGGCAACTCGTAGTTTTTTGGAAGCTTGGCAACTCCTTTCCATCAAAGTGATTTTCGCCAGTCTCTGCTTAGGGCTACATCAACAGCAAACACCCATAGAGATAGAACTTGAAACTGCTTTATTGTGTCAAGTTTCAAAGAGCTAGCACAAACCGTGTTTGATTTAGAGTTCCAAATACATGTATCCCTATAGGAGAAAACAGAGTGAAACCAAAAAATGAAAACGGTTACTGCAAACGAACGGTTTAACCTAGAAGAACGAAATTTGGTGAGCCAAGTGGTTTTGGTGTACTGATCATTACCTGAAAGAATCATCAAGATTGGGTGAAAAAATGTTTGCTGAGATTTCAGGCAACTCGTAGTTTTTTGGAAGCTTGGCAACCCCTTTCCATCAAAATGATTTTTGCCAGTCTCTGCTTAGGGCTACATCAACAGCAAACAAACCATAGAGATAGAACTTGAAACTTCTTTATTGTGTCAAGTTTCAAAGAGCTAGCACAAACCGTGTTTGATTTAGAGTTCCAAATACATGTATCCCTATAGGAGAAAACAGAGTGAAATCTAAAAATGAAAACGGTTACTGCAAACGAACGGTTTAACCTAGAAGAACGAAATTTGGTGAGCCAAGTGGTTTTGGTGTACTGATAATTACCTGAAAGAATCATCAAGATATGGTGAAAAGATGTTTGCTGACATTTCAGGCAACTCGTAGTTTTTTGGAAGCTTGGCAACCCCTTTTTATCAAAGTGATTTTCGCCAGTCTCTGCTTAGGGCTACATCAACAGCAAACAAACCATAGAGATAGAACTTGAAACTGCTTTATTGTGTCAAGTATCAAAGAGCTAGCACAAACCGTGTTTGATTTAGAGTTCCAAATACATGTATCCCTATAGGAGAAAACAGAGTGAAACCTAAAAATGAAAACGGTTACTGCAAACGAACGGTTTAACCTAGAAGAACGAAATTTGGTGAGCAAAGTTGTTTTGGTGTACTGATCATTACCTGAAAGAATCATCAAGATATGGTGAAAAGATGTTTGCTGAGAT